>NW_007251071.1:869593-901849 GCF_000164805.1 Carlito syrichta
GTGGCATGCTCATGGCTACTGCAGCCTCAACCTGCTGGGCTCAGGCGATCCTTCTGCCTCTGCCTTCCAAGTAGCTGGAACTACAGGTGTGTGCTACCATGCTAGACTAATTTTTTTGATTTATTGTAGAGATGAGATCTTGCCAAATTGCCCGGGCTGGCCTTGAACTCGTGGGCTCAGGCAATCCATTTGCCTCAGCCTCCCAAAGTGCTAGGATTATAGGTGAGCCACCGAGCCCAGCCTTAAAATATTTTCTAGTGTTACTTATGACTCTTCTCTGATCCAGTGATTATTTAAAAGTGTGTTAAGTACAGATCTTTGGAATTTTCTTGGTTATCTCATTATTGGTATTGAATTTAATTCCATTGGGGTCAGAGATCATAGCCTGCATGATTTCAAACTATTCATATCTATTGAGTTGTGTTTTGTGCCCCCAAATATGGTCTAATCTCACAAACACACCAGTTACACTTTAAAATAATGTAAATTCTTCCATACTTGGTGCAATATTTTATAAATGCCAAGTCAAGTTTGTCGATAATGTTCTAACTTCTGTATCTTAACTGATTTTTTTTTTTGGTCTAATTATTTTGGCAGTTGCTGAGTAGAGATGATAAAATTTCCATTGTGCAGTGGTACAATCATGCTCACCTCAGCCTTGGCCTCTGGGCTCAAGTGATCCTCTGTCTCAGCCTCTCAAGCAGCTGGGACTACAGGTGAATGTGACCAAACCCAGCTAATTTTTAATTTTTTTTTTCTTGATATTTTTGTAGAGACAAGGTCTCTCTATGTTTCCTACCCTGGTCTCTAACTCCTGGGCTCAGGCAGTCCTCTCACCTCAGCCTCCCAAAACACTAAGATTACAGGTGTAAGATACCACACCTGACCTGTTGTGTCTTTCTTAACAATGAGCCTTTTATTATTATGAAACAATGAAATTATCTGATACTATATTTCTTATTGAGATATAATTTGCATAACAAAATTTTATGTAACATAAAATTCTCCTTTAAAAGTATACAGTCAATGTATATTTTGTTTTGAATGTGTTTATCTGATATATTTTATCTGTGTAGCCACTCCAGCTTTTTTAATGTCTGCTGTTTGCATGGTGCATCTTTCCATCCATTTTCTTTCTTTCATTTTTTTTTTTTTTTGAGTTGGAGTCTCACTCTGTCGCCCTGACTGGAGTGTAGTGGCCGCTCCCGGCCACTGCAGCCTCGACCTGCTGGGCTCTGGCGATCTTTCCACCTCAGCCTTCCAAGTAACTAGAATTACAGTCATGCGCTACTATGCCTGGCTGATTTTTTGATTTATTGTAGAGATGAGGTCTCGCTGCCCAGGCAGGTCTCGAACCCGCGGTCTCAGCCGATCCACTCACCTCAGCCTCCCAAAGGAGTGGGATTACAGGCTGAGCCACCGAGCCCGGCTCATCCATTTTCTTTCAACCTATCTGTGTCTTTCTATTTGCATTTCATTTCTTTTAGATATTATGTGATTGGGTCCTGCTCTTTTTTAAAATCCATTTTGACAATCTCTGCCTTTTAATTGAATTGTTTAGACCATTAACATTTATTGCAACCATTGACATGTTTGCATTTAGACCATTGTTTTATTTTTTGTTTTTGTCTATTTTGGTTTTTTTTCCTTTTGTCCTGCCTTTTTTTATTTTTATTTTTTTTGAGTTGGAGTCTCACTCTGTTGCCCAGACTGGAGTGCAGTGGTCCCTCCCAGCCACCGCAGCCTCGACCTGCTGGGCTCCAGCGATCCTTCTGCCTCAGCCTTCCAAGTAGTTGGAACTACAGGCGTGCGCTACCACGTTTGGCTAATTTTTTGATTTATTGTAGAGATGAGGTCTCGCCAAGTTGCCCAGGTGGGTCTTGAACCCGCGGGTTCAGGCAATTCACTCACCTCAGCCTGCCAAAGCGCCGGATTACAGGCTGAGCCACCGAGCCCAGCTTGTCCTGCCTTTTATTTTCAAATTCTTTGAATATTTTTTCAGAATTAAAAAAAATTTTCCCATTTTCATTTTAGCTATATCTCAAATTATTTTTTAGTGGCTGTGAAAGGGATATATAGATATATATTCTTTTATATATAAAATCTAACTTTCATAATATTTATAACTTTTACATATTTGTAACTTTTTAATATTATTTATAATATATACATTTTTAATTGAGCATTTACAATGATTAACATACTACTTTATGTAAAATATAGTAATCTTACCATCCTATTAGTCCATACTCCTCTTTATTTTTTATATTTAGTCATCTACATGTATTATAAACCCCACAAGACTACATTATAATTTTGTAAACAGTTATGTGGTTTATGGAAATAATTAAGAGGTAAAGAGGAAAAAGGAAAAAAAACTACTTTTGTGTTTACCCAGGTATTTATCATTCTTCATGTTTTTTATTTTTTCTGAGCATTTCTCTTTGGATTTAATTACTTTCTTTAGCATTTCTTGTGTGCAGGTTTGCTGGTAACTAATTCTTGAAATTTTCTTTTCTTTTCTTTTTTTTTTTGAGTTGGAGTCTCACTCTGTCGCCCAGACTGGAGTGCAGTGGCCGCTCTCGGCCACCACAGCCTCGGCCTGCTGGGCTCCGGCGATCCTTCCGCCTCAGTCTTCCAAGTAGCTGGAACTACAGGCGCGCACTACCACACCCGGCTAATTTTTTGATTTATTGTAGAGATGAGGTCTCGCCAAGTTGCCCAGGTGGGTCTCAAACTCACGGGCTCAGGCAATCCACTCACCTCAGCCTCCCAAAGTGCGGGATTACAGGCTGAGCCACTGAGCCTGACAAAATTTTCTTTTAAATAAAAATGTCTCTATCTTTATTCTTGAATGATATTTTCACTGGTATAGAATTTTGCACTGACAGGTTTTTTTTTTTCTTTCAGTGATTTAAAAATGTTGCTCCACTCTCCTGGTTTCCACGATTTTTGAAGAAAAATCAGCTGTTATTAAGATTGTTGCTCCTCTGTATATTTTCTCTTGCTGCTTTGAAGTTTTGCTTGCTACTTTTGGCTTTTGTCTTAGTCCACTTGTGCTGCTATGCCAAAATATCAAAGACTGGGAAGTTTATAGAACAGAAATGTATTTTCTCACAGTCCACAGGCTGGGAAGTCCAAAATTGGGGCACACTGGCAAGTTTGGTATCTAGCAGAAGCCTATCTGTTCCATGATAAATAGTTCAAGGGTCAAGATTTGAGGGTCTCCTCTCTGGCTTTTTTCCTTGTAAGACTTTCCCCATTCTTTTGAGTGTTCATAGGTTTTTAGTTTCACTTTTCTAGTTTCCCAGACCAAAAAGGCTACAGGTTTTTGTTTTGTTTTGTTTTTGTTTCTCCCATGTTTACCTCTCCCTGCACTTGTATTGTGTGCACCACACAGACTTTACTCAACTTCCGGCTAAAATCTGAACAGATGAGAGCTGACTAGTATAGCTCCCCTTTGCCCCTTTTTCAAGCTGGTTCACATTCTTCTCTAGAGACTGTCTGCCTCTGTTCACTCTCCAGTGCTTCAGATAGTTGCTTCCATGTTGTGTCCAGATTTTGCAGTTGTTTTCTACAGGAGCATATTCATCTGGAAGGGTCTTAGTCATTGCTCTTAGAAGTGGAAATATAGGGCTCTTATTTGTTGGTACTTTTGTTCAATGCCCCGTCTTCATTTTTGGCATAGACTACAGAAGTTTAATTGGATTTTTACTCATTGTGTTATACATTCTTGCAGCTAATTTGTCCTGGAGGAAGCTACACAGATTAAAAATGTTAAGTGATGCTTCACAGGTTCATCACTGAAAAGCTTTTCTGAACCAAAAACTATTTGCTACCTCGTACTTTAATTTTTTTCCAGACTGTAATTCTTACAGAGCTATGCTCTGTGGCTTTACTTCTTGACCTGGAATCTTTTAATGCGTTTGAGGGGAATTCAGAAACTCCTGAAATTGAAAAGAAAATGTGTCTTATCTGTTTTTCTAGGAAGAGGTTTTATAACTTGTCATATTTTCAAAGGGATCCTTTGCCTCAAATCGATTGAAAGGCACAGTGCTTGGCGTAGAATTATGGGGCCATGAGTACTATCAAATGTGAGATTGACAAGGATCTTATTTTGACTCCTTAATTTTTTATATATATATATATATATTTATATATATATATATATATATATATACACACACACACACACACATATAATTATTTGTTTTTTGAGTCAGAGTCTCACTCCGTCGCCCAGGCTGGAGTGCAGTGGCACACTCATGGCCACCCCAGCATGAACCTTCTGGACTCCGGCAATCCTTCCACCTCAGGCTTCCAAGTAACCAGAACTACAGGCGCAGGCCACCATGCCCAGCTAATTTTTTATTTATTGTAGAGACGAGGTCTCACCAAGTTACCTGGGCTGATCTTAAACCCCATAGGCTCAGGCAGTCTACTTGCCTCAGCCTCCCAAAGTTCTGGGATTACAGGCTGAGCCATTGAGCACAGCCAGCTCCTTAATTTTCATAAAAGAATATAAACCCTAAAATTTTATTTGTGTATACATACACACACACACACATACACACACACACACACACGTGCACTTTATCAAGGAAAATAAAAATGTAGCAGGTAAGGCTTTAAGAGATGAATTTTGTATTGTGCTCTCCTTGATACCTAGTTTTTTTTCAACTCAGAAGTCTATATATATATATAAATACTTTTGCTTAGTTACCAATCTTTAATGTCATGGACTCTTAGAGAATAGGCTGTGGTAGCTCAGGCTCCTTTCCTTTGGCCTTTGTAGCATGTGCATCTCTGGGCGGAGCTGGCTGATAATCAGAGAATTCCAGGTACCTTTTCCTTTGGCTTCCTTCTTTTTCTGATCATTTTTCCTTCACGAATTTCAGGAAGCCATCTCACTCTTGCAGTGCACAGCATGCTCAATAGTATGTTAGTTCTCTTGGCGAGAATATTGCTCATAACGGGCTTATTCACAATTATGCCAATGGCATGCTGGGTAATACTGTAGTTTTGCTGTGGTAGCATTTGTGAAGCATGTCTTTTTGAACAGTATCCATTCCAATGATGCGATATCATCATTTTTGTATATTTACATGTATATGACCAAAGAAACAATTCCGTGTTTTCTATAAGGGCCAGAGAACATATAGTGGTGTCTCTCCTCTCTCCCTTTGTATGCTTCATTTTTGCGAGTTACTGGAAGATGGCAGTTCCAGCCAAAAGACCTGATAACTGACTTCTGTGGTGTTTGATATTTTGTGCTAGATGCTAGCTATGAATATAGTTTATGTTCTGTATTCTGGCTCCCAAACTTTAGTGGACTTTAAAATACGCTAATTTTATTCCAGGCAGTTGTGATCATATTACAAAAATATAAATCACCACAACTGGTTATCATCTTATTATAAAAAATATAAATCATGATTAAAGACCACAGATTCCATTTGCTAGATGTTCTGCTATTAACTGAAAAAATCCCTAGTGCCACTTTTAGTATGCCATTGGGTTCTCACACTTTATTTTTTTATTCATGTGTAATAGTTTGGAGAAATATACTTATGTTAGAAAAGAAGGAATCCTAGTTGTATATTTATATGGTAGCCATTTGTCTTGAGTGTTAAATATTAATTTCCTTTTTTTTTTCCCTTTATTTTTCTTTCCAGAGAGTGAATCCTACTTGTCTCTGCTCTTTCTTTTTTGCATCTCCTAGAATCTTAAACAAAAAATGGAAGTCACTCTAGTTACCAGAGACTATAATTCAGGCTCCTGGGCTTTCACAGCATTTCAAACCCCTAGTCTAAGGTGGAAAGGGAAGACTCATTCAGAAAATACTAATTACAAAGTGTCCTTTGCCCCCATTCAGTGCCTACCTCTTTTTCCTAAGGTGTCAACCTGATTTCAGGAGTGTTTGTCATATTTGTCACTCTGACCATTTTCACTTAAGAAGAACCTTTCCTAAAGATGGAAACAGTTATTGCCATCCTAGTCTACCTAGCTTTCTGGAGGCCTCTGCCACTCAAACCAAATACTGTTGGTGTTACCACTCTCACACCAAAGCATTGAGTAATGCATGTGGAAGAATGATAGCAATTTAATAGGATATTATCATCCAGGCATGATTTCTTTGGCTACCATAGAGAGTCTCAATCATATTTTATTGGATCAGCAACATTATAGATTATTGTCCTATCTTGAAATTTTATTTACTTCTCACTGGAAAATTAATGCACAAACAGACAGTGTAAAAAAAAAAAAGTAGAAACCAGTGACCAACTAGGAAGTTTACCTGGGCTTTCTTTGGTGTTCAGAGGTTTTACTGAGGTTTCATTAAGTAGTCATGATTGACTGGATCGTGGGCCACATAATTAAAGTCAATTTCGATTCTTCCTTCCCTCTCTGGAGGTCTGGAGGTCAGGCTAATATCACCTAGCTCAAAGCTGTGACCTTCTAATCACATGGTTGGTCTTTCCAGCATAATCAGCCTCATCTCAAGTCATCTTAGTATAACCTTAGGCACAGTCCAAGGGCCCACCATTAAAAACAAAGACACACTTATCACTTGGGAAGTTTCAAGAACTTAGACATTTTATCCCAGGAACCCAAGACAAAAACCAGGCAAGTTATTTGTTATATAACATTTAGAAAATAAGAACGCTACATATCAAAAATTATAAGGTATTGCTAATATTGTATTCATAACCTTAAGTGCTTTTCTTATTTGTAGTAGAAAATAAATGAAGTAAAAGAGTCAATGAAAGAAATTAGAAAAAGGAGTAAGATAATCTTAGGAAAAATAAGATAAAAAATTACAAAAGAATACACAAATGAATTGAAGAACTGTAGTAGAATAAAACATCAAAGAACTAGGTCTTTGGAAAAAACAATAAAATAAACTTCTTGTTGTTTTAATCATGAAAATAATATCTGTGCTAAAATTAGAAATAAAGTGTGTATATCCATCAAAAGAGGACTGGATTTTTAAAAATGTGGTACATATACACGATGGAATACTAAGCAGCCATAAAAAAGAACAAAATCATGAATGTCGCAGCAACCTGGATGGAACTAGAGTTTATAATACTGAGTGATCTCTCACAGAAACGAAGATCTGAGTATCACATGTTCTCACTCATAAGTGGACCTTGAACATCTATCGTAATACTTTAAGAAAAGGATTGACAGTGGTGGGAAACTATGGGGGGGCAGGGAGGAGAAGAGAGGAGGGATTAATGGTAGTATCTGTCTGGGGACAGGGGGACACCCCTTATCAATAAGGATGCCTGAATGATGCATATTTATATACCTAACCCTTAACTGTACCCCACAATTTTAAAATAAAAAATATGTTTAAAAAATAAAAATAAAAAAATGAAGTGTGCAATATAAAAGCTTAAGTTTAAATTCAAAAATTGTTAACACACTTTGAAGAACTTAATGGAAAATATAGATAAAATATATGACTTTTGCAGAAAATATTAAATTATCAACATTGCTGTAAGAACTGTAATACCTGAATAGACTAATATGCATAGAGGAAACTTGATAAGTTATTCATAGTTGCCTCCCAAAACAGACTCAGTGTGGAGAATTTTATGAGCATGCTATTTCTAACCTCCAATAATTCCTGGGCCATAGGTGGGGAATAAGGGGGGAAGAAAGCAATTTTAATATTTGGAAAAACGACTCACCAATGATATCAAATTCTGTCAATGATAGAAGATAACACAAAAAAAGATCTATAAACCAGTTTCACCAAAGACAATAGATGTGCAAAACCTAGGCAAATTACTAACAAAACAAATTCAATGGGATATTAAAGATTACTTCAACTTTCACTTTGATCTGAGTGACATGTTAGATTCTTGGAGGGCCCTCTAGTTCAAAACAGACCAAAAATAGAACCTACCCAAAACATTCCTTTTTCTAACTGCATTTCTGTGCCTACAGGAAATGAGATCTTCAAGGTAGATTGGGAGTGGTGAGGGCTGGACATGGAATTGAGACCACCGGGCATTCAGAACAGGCTGGGTATCCTGGAGGGTTGGGGGTGAAGCCAACATCATTTATCCAACAAATATTTGTGAGGCACCTGACGTATGCTGGGCTCTTTCCTAGGTACTGAAGAGACAGCAGTGAACAACACAGGTGAAAATCTTTGGTCTCCTGCCTGTATTTGGAGCTTACATCCTAGAAGGGGAGATAAGCAGTGAAACAAATTATTAAATACAATAAATAAAATTTAACTGGTGCTAAGTGCTATGGAGAAAACTTAGCCGTGGGGAGGGTAGGATGTCTTGGATGGGTTACAATTTCAGATAGGGGCAGTTAGGGGGATGTTTCAGTGAGAAGGTTCCATGAAAAGACTTGGAGATGCCTGAACAAGACATGCACCTAGATGAGGAAATAGCATTCCAGGTAGAGAGAATCACACATGAAAAGGTGTGTGGAGACAGTCATGTAGGCAAGGTTTTAGGGACAGGAAGGAGGCCAGTATGGCGAAAAGGAGTGAGTGAGGGAAAGGATAATGCCAGGTCAGAGTAGGCATATGCAATGACGTATCTGTTGTTTCCAATATGGTGAATTAAATGGAAATATATTGGAGACACCAGCCCAGATCCTTGAATTCTTTGAGGGTGGTACTGATTCCCCCAATTCCTCCCCCAAAAAGACCTGCAGCCATTTTCTGGAGTAATTGTATACTGGGGAGGGGAGAAAGTCTAGGTGTTTTAAGATCTGTTATATATGGGATTTCGTTTAGCACTGATTCCAGGGAACCTAAAAGGCATCATGGCCCCTCTGTCCCAGTTGGGCTACATAGAGGCAAATAAATCTGGCCAAAATTCATCCCACAGGAAAGTCATTGTGACCCTACCTGTGATCATTTTGCCAGTCCCTGAGGACACAGGATAAAGAAACCTCCCAGCTGGGGACAGCTCACAGGAGTTTCCTGACCTGTGGAGTAGACTGTGAGAAGAAGGTCCAAGCCTAAGACCCCCCCAAAACTGCCCCTGTCAGCCAAGAAAGTAGATCACAAGATGTATGATATCCGGGGGAAATGGCAGAGATGAGTTTGGAAACAGTTTATTAGGATTTAAAATGAAATTGTGAGGCCAAGGATGCACTTTCTACTTTTCTTGTCCTAAGGTAGAGAGGTTGCCGAAAAACTGAGTTTAAAACATGGCCTAAAGGCACTCTAAAAGAGGTAGACCTACCCTGGGTGTGGTGGCCTGTAGTCTCAGCTACTCGAGAGGCTGAGGTGGGAGGATCGCTTGAGCCTAACCTGAGTAACTAGTGAAACCCTGCCTCTAAAGTTTAATAAATAAATAAATAAATGATGCAGACCTCAGTTTGCAGGCTGGTTGATGGCTCTATAAGGAGTTCTTCCTCTAAACCACAGACATGTTAGACCCTACCATCAGTCTACAGGATTTTAAAGAAGCCAGTCTTTAAAAATATCCCAAGGATGGGCCTCCAAGGTCTTCATGGCTGGATTCTGTCTATCCAAGGGGCTTACACAGCATTATCCATCTCCTGTGATACAAGAGGGATTTGAACACATTGCATGAGGTTTTAGAGGCTCTCAAGTCTATCAACCCATGAGACACTGCAGAACTCCAGGAAAACGTTGTTTTCTCAAGTCACCTGGGAGTGAGGAATTCTAGAAAGAATGGGTGGTCTGCAGGCTTGCTTTCCATGTCTGTCTGATTTCCTCTCTTCACACACTGTAGCCTTTTGGACATACTAAAACCACACTATCTGAGGCCCTCAAGTCTAGGTCTGAGGAGGTGACAAGAGCCCAACCTCTGCTGGGTGGTCTGCGCAGCCTCCAGCTCCCTGGCCGTTGCTGATTGCATCCAAGTGGAGGCCTCCTGTGTGGCTGCCTCCCTGCCACTGGATTTATGGTGGTAGATTTGTGTCTGCAAAGTTGTCCAAGACGTGGTCCCAGAGTCTCAGAGCACAGAATGCCTGTAAGTCTGGCCCTTCATCCCTTTCCTCAGAGTTATGAACAAAAGAATAAATCATGTTGCATTTAGATGCTGATTATAGGGTGTGGGGGTTGGTGGGAGATGAAGGTGGAGGAAACATTCCTAGTAATCGGAGTATCTGGCTGATTGGTAACTGTTTACAGACTTGCTTCTTTCTAGCATGTACCCCTTGAAATCATTTTCCTTGTAAATGCTAAAAGCCATATGAAAAAATAAAACAACCTTGATTACTCTGCTTTGTACTCCAATCAGCAGCATGTCAGCCTCTGAATAAACTGTAATTCCTTCACTGTGCCTGTCGAGGAGAGCATTTAGTCCACATTTAAAAAAATATCTCGGTAGAAGTCTCAAGAACAATTAGCAATTAAAATAATCTATTTTCTACCTTTTACTGTGTAAACACGCTGCTTGATTGATTTCATGGTCTCAGGTACTGTGTGGCTTGTGAATATTGCCTTTCCTCGTTCTCTTAGGCTCGTCAGGGTTGTGAAGGGTTGTGAAGCAGCTCTTGGTATTCATTAGTGTGTCTTGAACTTTAGAATAGAACTTGATGCTTCAGGGGGTCACCAGTACCCTCCTCCAATCTCCATTGTCGCACTGGTATCTTTTTCATATATATAAACTTTATTTTATTTTTTTATTTGTTTGAGTTGGGGTCTCACTCTGTCACCCAGGCTGTAGTGCAGTGGCACAATCATGGCTCATTACAACCTTGACATTCTGGGGTCAAGTGATCCTCCCACCTCAGCCTCCCAGGTAGCTGGGACTACTGGCAAGTGCCACCACACCAGGCTTTTTTTTTAATTTTTTGTAGAGACAAGTTCTCACTATGTTGTCGGGCTGGTCTCAAACTCCTGGACTCAAGCAATCCTCCTGTCTTGGCCTCCCAAAGTGCTGGGATTACAGGCGTGAGTCACCATGTCCGATGTAACTGCTGTCTTAATAGGAAACCACCTGTCCAAGGTGAATGTCAGCAGAAGGTCTGACATGCCTGTGCTCTCCTCTGGGCCCCCGGACCACAGCCCACAGTGAACTTGGCCTAAAGATACCATCCTATCAAGGATATTTCCAGCATCACACTCAGAACCATAAATGCAACAGACAGAAGAGAAGGAAAACTCACTAAGCCCATCCTCTGTGGAATTTACAGATAAAGGAACTGAATCCCAGAGAGACTTAACTAGACACCCCCAGGTCTCTTAATCCTTATGTCAGCCTCTCCCCTGTGGTTTTAGGGGTAGAAATTGGGCTAGGTGTTTTCTCTCTTGGAAAAGTAAGATGTTATATTTGCAAAACAGCTCAGGCAGGTGTGCCATTATTTCAGGCAGAGGAACAGACTGGATGACTTCTCCAGGCCAGGATCAGGTCCAGGATTCTCTTACAGCTTCAGAAAATGTGCTGATGCTCTTCAGGGGTGGGTGACTGTCCTGTGATACCTCATTCCCCTGATTCCTCATTCTAGATTTTGAGCATGAGTACAGGGGCTGGGGCCTTGCTGCAGGGCCAGGACTAGGATGATCAAGGAGAGGAATCTCACTGTCAGAACCAAGAGGGAGAGGATTCTTAAATTTTGCATCCTAGGCACTTCTCTTGCCTTCCTCTTTTCTCCATGGGTACGTCCAAAGGGCATAGAAACAGGGGAATGAAAATGGCTACAAGTCGGGTGACTTGGACAGGGGATTAGCACTAAGGAGAGTCACTAAGACGAAGTGCAAGGGAGAAGAAATATCCCCTGTAGGGGCTGACCCTACTGCAAGGAGACCCTAGGTTTGAGTTATGAATGGAAGGGAAGACCCTTTTGAAAGTCTTGACAAATGACCATTTCCACCTGGACATACGAGGCCTGACAATAACGTTCGAAAACTCATCCTAGGAAAAGTGCTACATACTTCATTGCTGAATATCACTATCATCACCTTCAAAATACTCTCCTTGGCAAGCTGTGCACTGATGCCAGTGCCTAGCCCACCCATCAAGAAAAAGAGTTTGGAACTCTTTTTCTGGAATGGCCATCAGAGCTGTTGCTGTATTAACCTTGATGTCCTGAATGTCATCAAAATGTCTTCCTCTCAATATTTCCTTTTACTTCATTGGGGGCCAGATCAGGTGAGTAGAAAGGGTGTTAAATACAAAATAAAGGGATGTTAAATAAAAATAGTTATTTTTACAGGCTAAAAACTCCCTCACAGACAGTGCTGTGTGAGTTGGTGCATCATCGTGATGCAAGAGCTCCTTTGGGACCATTTTTTGCACACACCTTCTCATGCCAAGATTTTCAATGAAGATTTTTCTAACTGTTTCTCTATCAATGTTTATTTGGTCTGCTATGCTTCTCACCATCAACTGACAATTTTGATGCTCAGTTTGATGAATTTGTGCAATGTTTTCGTCAGTTCTGCTCGTTACTTGCCATCCTGATCTCTCTTTCATCAGTGATATTTTCTAACCCCTCAGAAAAATGTTTAATCCATTTGTACACCGCCATTTTCTTCATGGTATTATCCCCATAAACTTGGACTAACGTGTCCCTGATTTCACTTCAACTCTTGCCAAATATAACAAGAAGTCTAATGTTTGTTTGTTACTCTAATTCAAACTCTGATATTCTTGCAATGACAGCTCTGATGGCCATTCCAGTAAACAGAGTTTCAACATTGCTTTGACAGGTGAACTAGGCGCTGGCATCAGTGCATAGCTTCTCAAGGGGAATACTTTGAAGATGACCATAGTGATATTCAGCAGTGAGGTATGTAGCACTTCTTTTGGTCAGATCTTGGAAGTTATTCGTCATTCCAGGATCCTCTGCTAATCATTCCAGAATCAGAACCAGGGAAAGCACCTCTTCCTGGCATCTCCTTCCCTGGGGTTAGAGCTCCCCACAAGCAGTTTGCGCTTAAGAAAAGTGACGCTGATCCACTAAAAAACAAATAGGTTAACAGCTATGATCCAGAATAACTGATGAAAAAGATAGTACAAAATAAAGTGTCTGGCAGCCTTCATGTACCTTTGAGCAATTTTTAAACCTTCCATGATTTTTTTAGAAGGGCAGGGTAGAATGATAATGTTTATGAGTCCCAGGACTATTTTCTAAATTTTAAGTGTTTTTCCTTCCCAATTGGGACATATTTTTCCAAATGTGTTTCAATCATTATGTTTTTCTTCTTGTTTAACAATGTTTTCCATGAATTTTTAATGTTCTTTTTGTTTCTATGTAAATCTCCAAATGAATACTCAACAACAGTGAAACTTTCAAGTCCCTAGTATTCATATTACCAATGTTTGCACTCCAAGATAATTTTATATTAAAATGTATTTTTAGATAATTTTGTCCACTTTCTCAGTTATTTTGCCTGTAATCTGATTTAAGTTCATTTTCTTTGTCTTTGCTTTTTTGTTTGTTTGTTTTTTCTGAGATGGCATCTTGTTATGTTGCCCAGGCTGGCTTGAAACTCCCAGCCTCAAGGGCTACTCTCACCTCAGCCTCGAGAGTATCCCAAGTAGCTGGGACTGTGGGCATGCGCCACCACACCCAGCTTTTAAGTTCATTTTCAACCAGTGCTTCCTGCTGTGTATCAGTTAGTTGCGTGCACGTGCCCATGTGCGACTGGCAGTGCCCATGAGACAGGATAGTCAGAGCTATATTCTGTTATTGTAGCTAAGTCTCTTCAGGATGATTTATCATGTTCTTGTCTGTTTGCTTCATGGATACCCATGTATTTCTTGATACGGTGGAGGAACTTTGATACAGTTCTTCTGGCCCTGTGGCTAGGGTTTTACCATCCAAGGAAGGAACTCTTCTTATGAAAATTTCTCTAAGATGCAGGATAAGGATCAGAAACTGGAAGCAGCTAGGCTGAGCTCTTCAGCAGACACTAGGAATGGACACAAATTTGGAGGTAGGGGTCAGCACAGTGCTCGGGGGTGGCCATTCCGGCAACCCCTTCAGGTGTCCTAGCACTATCCCAGTGTCTCCAAGGACAGTGGCTGAGGTAGTCAGTGGTGGAGCAGTGTTGGTCGGTGTTATACCAGCAGTGAGCCCATGGGTGTGTCGTCAGAGCCAGGGACCATACACCAGCAGGAGAGAGAATGGTGGCAGCAAGCACCAGCTGCAGCTACTGGACTGGTGGGTGGCTGCCTTTGAGGTCCTCTTTGGAGACATAAGGATGACTATGTCCCCTTTAAGGCATATCTGCTTTACTTTGGGCATTGTAAGCTAATAGGACTTCAGATTGTAGCCACAGGCTAGTGAAGCCTGGAGGTAGCCTGTGTACCTATGATGATTGTCTGGCTAAATTAAAAATAAAATTATCTAGATAAAACCTTTCATACCTCTTTATTCTAATTTTGATGGTAAAAATAAAATTACATGTATCAAGGTGTGTTGGCTCACGCCTGTAATCCCAGTGACTTGAGAGGCTGAGGCAAGAGGATCACTTAAGGCCACCAGTAATAGACCAGCTTGAGCAACATAGTGAAACTCCATCTCTAAAAAAATTTTTAAAAATTACATTAAGCAAATTAATATTTCACGCAGATATTATTTCTTGCCTATGCAGTTGGAAAAAGTCTAAAAGCATACTCTGTTGCTGAGATTATAAAGAAACAGCTACTCCCATATGGCACTAACGTGATGGCACAACTCCGTTTTGGGGCAAATTAGCAATTTCTACCAAAAACACACATTTGCCCTTTGACCTAGCAATTTCACTTCTAGGAATCGATCTCAATGATATAGTGACAAAAATAAGAAAAAAAGAATGAATGGGAATATTTATTGTAGCACTGTTTGTAAAAGCAAAAGACCGGAAACAATCTAGATGTCCATCAATAGGCTACTGGCTGAATAAACCATAGTATAGCCATATGATGAAGTACAATTCAACTGTAAAAAGAAATGAGGATTACCTCAATGTACCATTCACCTAACAAAGAAGGAGACTTCTTCAGATAAACCATCTTTTGTAGATTTGTCTCTGAAACCCTGAAAATATTTTACATAATCATGAAACAAAAATTAAACTTAGAAATCAATCTCAAAACAAGAGCAAAGTAAAACACTGAACCTAACTCTATACTATGTTAGTGGCATGACCATATAGAGAGGTACAATTTTAAGTAATTTTAAAACATGTTAATTCCACTGTATGTCCGTGATGGGCTATTACCTAGGGCAAAAAAAAACTGCAAAAGAAAAAAAAAAAACTGTTTTCAGGATCATATTTCTGGCATATGAGTAATTATGTTAGTGTTATTGGGAGCTGGGATTTTCAGTATGAAAGAAAGGAGAAATTGATGGAAGATAAAAAATTAAAACCCTTGTAGTTTTCCATTCGAGTTGGAAATACAGAGCATAATCATAGAAAACTCATTATATATTTTACCTTAAAAATTATTCCCTAACTCTATCCATGAAAAGTCCTAAAAACAAGGAGTAATCCAGTGACAGTGAGCAGTTTGTGGTCTCTAAATATTTCCCACTGAAAAGAACCAGGGGTCCTTGAAGAAGTGGGTGACCCCACATCTGAGGCAGGACATGTACAAGATGAGCCCAGAGCATCATCAAACACTTAACTAGGATGGTGTAAAAACACTCAGAAGTCAAATTGCAGAGATCCCAGTAACTAAAGATGGGACAATTTGGTAATCGATAAGAATAGTATCTACAATAGCGTTAAACACATTAAATGTGTTTAAATTTAGCATTTAATTTAAATTAATTTAAATGCCTTTCCTTTAGTATAGGGACTATATTTTAGGATGGTAAATCATTGATTTTGGAGAGGTTTCTTTTTATGGAAGTAATCCCAATAATAAATGAAATAAATATATCATTTCTGTATAACCATTTTACAATCCCTAATGAAATAATGGCTGTAGGGAATGATCATCACAGAAAAAGAGACAAGCAGACATTTGAAGTCATCTTACTTAAGGAGAAACACCAACATAAATCTGGTCAAGTTCTAGATACAGCTACTACTCTATTAGAATAAATGCAGGGTGCAGAGGTGCATATTTTTAAACACGTTTAAAAATATGACAGAGGTATAATTAGAAAAACCCAGACTGTAGAAAACTACACAAGTCAAACAACCTGATTTATTCCATAAATAATTTACAAAGAGGAGACAACCTATAGATTAAAAAAGAATCAGGAAATACAGTAGTCAATTGAAATGTCTGGGCCTTACTTGGATCAGGATTTGGACAAAGCTAAACAATGTATGAAAAAACTGGAGAAATGTGAAGACTATATATGAAGGGGGACTCCCAAAAACCCAAATTACCTTTTGGAGGGCAGGCCCTTTGTAGTACAGGCGTCCCTGCTAGGTAAGTGTTCTAGAAGCCCATTGGCATCAATATACCAGCTAGCGTTGTTGTGAGAGGCTGCATTCGGCTTCAGTGAATTTTTTTATGGAGAGTCTTTTAATGTGTTTGCCCATTTGGTGATGGGTGATTTATGAGTATACCTGCCCACACTGCACTTAGTGCTCAGCAGTTTTTGACCAAAAACAACTTGGCCCCCATGCTCCACCCTCCCTGTTCATCTGATCTCACCCCAAGTGACTTTTTTTTGTTTCTCTCGGATGAAAAAAATCCTCAAGGAAATATTTTGCTGATGTGGAACAAAAAAAATGGCAGAAGTATTAAAAGGCATCAAAATTGATGAGTTCAAAAACCGTTATGAGCACCAGAAAAAGTGTCTCAATAGGTGACTGAAGTTTAAACATGTAAGAATAAATATATAATTTATTGTAAATAAATTCCAGGATTTTTTTGGTACCCCTTGTATAGTGATATTAAGAAATTACTGGTAATTATTTTGTGTAGAAGAGTAGTTTTATAAGGCTTTGTTAAATAATTTTTAGTGTTTATAGATGCATACTGAAATATTTTGGGATGAAATGACATGTCTAGGATTTGCTTTAGGTAATCTGCACAATGAGGGCAAGAGGTAATGACTTAGATTAGAGAACTGGCCAAATGTTGATAATTTTGAAGCTGGTGATCTGCCATTATTCCAGCAGTGAAAGAATGGAAATTTCACAAGTGAATGCCATGGTCCTCCAGCTCTCTGCCTGGGGATAATTTCCCATCCGAGGCACAGAGAGCCAGAGTCCAGGCAGAACACAATGGTCTTGCTGAGCTGAGGAGGCAGAGATCAGAATTTCAGGACTTGGGTCAGCTGAAATGTATGGACTCTGCAGAGAGGGCATCAGAAAGAAGAGAGCTGAGCCTATGTGGCCCTCAGGAGTCCATGTGGGTGCCCTCCGGGAGCTCACGGTGCAGCTTCGTGGTGTCTGTGCAGGGCAGAACTCCCTATGGCAGAGCTACTCCAGACATTCGCTTCTAATGGACTGAGGGTGAAGCAGATGGCAGATAGTGAGCGGTGCTGAGGATTCTGGGGTTCCAGACCCGTGCAAGGAGAGACTTCACTACCTCTCGGTAACACCTCTGATATCCAGCTGAAATATCAGACAGCTTAGGAAGAAGGCCACGCCCTGTCAAAGCTTAAAATCAAGCCCCAGCAAGATCCCTTCCAAACCAGCTCAGCTGAAGAAGAAATGGGATTTTAGTTTGTTTGTTTAAAAGGAGGATAAAAGCAGGATGAGTGCACTAGACCAATCGTGCTGAAGACAGTGGGGAGGTTGTGTTTTATGAGGGGGGAGGTGAAGAAGGAGGAAGAGGAAACAGCACACGGAAAGGCTCAGAAATGATGCAAGTGGGTTCCCCAGAGCCAAGGGAAGAACTGTGTTTCATTAATACCAAACTCAGATTTCCCCCCATTTTAGCATCTCTGAAATTAGACATGACTTACAATATAACATGTTTTATCATTTGAATTGAAACAATTTTTTTTTCTAATGTCACATATAGGGTCTGACAATTAAGTTTGTGAACTCATCCTAGATGTATATCACTCAGATCACCTTCAAAGTGCTTCTTTTGGGAATCTATGCATCGATGCCAGTGCCTAGTCCACCCGTCAAAGCAATGTTGGAACTCTTTTTCTGGAATGGCCATCAGAGCTGTCATCACAAGAATGTCAGAGTTTGAATTACAGCAACAAACAAACATTAAATTTCTTGTTAAACTTGGCAAGAGTGGAAGTGAAATCTGGGGCATGTTAGTCTAAGTTTTTGGGGATAATGCCATGAAGAAAACAGCAGTGTACAAATGGATTAAACACTTTTCGGAAGGGAGAGAAAGAGCCACTGATGAAGAGAGGTCAGGACGGCCAGTAATGAGCAGAACTGATGAAAACATTGCAAAAATTCATCAAATTGGGTGTCAAAATCATCTGCTGACTGCGAGAACCATAGCAGAACAAATAAACATTGATAGAAAAACAGGAAAATGTTAACTGAAAATCTTGGCATGAGTAAGGTATGTGAAAAATGATCCCAAAGAAGTTCTGGTATCACAACAATGCACCAGCTCACACAGCACTGTCTGTGAGGGAGTTTTGAGCCAGTAAACAAATAACTGTATTGGAACACCCTCCTTACTCACCTGATCTGGCCCCTAGTTACTTTTTTCTTTACCCAAAGATAAAGGAAATATTGAAAGGAAGACATTTTGATGACATTCAGGCCATCAAGGTTAATATGATGACAGTTCTGATGGCCAGTTCAGAAAAAAAGTTCCAAAATTGCTTTGATGGGTGTACTATGCACTAGTGTCAGTGCATAGTTTCCCAAGGGGTTACTTTGAAGATGACCGTAGTGATATTCAGCAATGAGGTATGTAGCACTTTTTCTAGGATGAATTTGCGAACTCAGTTGTCAGATCTCGTGAAATAATGGTGCATCTTGTGGTTCGTGATGTTTCAGATTTAATGAAATGTGGCCATTCCTGTTAGACTTGTGTGAAATGCACAAGGTAAGAAGCAAAAAGAATAGAGGTTGACAAAGTCAGTAGTTGGGTATATCTGCAACCCAGATGAAGGGGCCGAATTTTATTCCAAGTGTAATGGAAAGGATTTTAACAGGGGACTTACTTGATCAGATTTGTATATTTGGGAAAATAACTGATGTCGTTTAATTATTTGTCCCCTCCAACTCTCATTTTGGAATGTGATACCCAGTGTTGGAGATGAGGCTTGTTGGGAGGTATTTGGGCCATGGGGATGGAGTAATGAGTGAGTACTTACTCTACTAGTTCATGTGAGATCTGGTTGTTTAAAAGAAACTGCACCTCCTTCTCTCTGACCATGTGATGCCAACTCTGTTTTACCTTCTGCCATGAGTGGAAGCTTCCTGAGGTCCTTATCAGAAGCGGATGCTGACACCATGCTTCTTGTATAGTCTGCAGAACTGTGAGCCAAATAAACCTCTTTTCTATATAAATTACCCAAACTCGTACCGGGCTTGGTGGCTCAGCCTGTAATCCCGCGCTTTGGGAGGCTGAGGTGAGTGGATTGCCTGAGCCCGCGGGTTCGAGACCCGCCTGGGCAACTTGGTGAGACCTCATCTCTACAATAAATCAAAAAATTAGCCGGGCGTGGTAGTGTGCACCTATAGTTCCAGCTACCTGGAAGGCTGAGGCGGAAGGATCGCCGGAGCCCAGCAGGTCGAGGCTGCAGTGGTCAGGAGCGGCCACTGCACTCCAGTCTGGGTGACAGAGTGAGACTCCAACTCAAAAAAAAATAAAAATAAGAAAAAAATTAATTACCCAGCCTCAGGCATTCCTTTACAGCAATACAAACAGACTAAGACAATAACCTTGTCCGTAATGGGAGAGGAGATGGTTGGAAGGGAGCCTGGGGAGAAGATTTAAGAGGTTGTTGGAATAACCCAGAGGGAGATGATGGTCATCTGGACTGGGGTTGCAGGTGTGGGATGGAGAATGTGGGATTGAAAGAAACCGGCTGGTCTCAAACTCCTGGGCTCAAGCAGTCCTCCTACCTTGACCTCCCAAAGTGCTGGGATTACAGGTGTGAGCTACTGTGCCCAGCTAGTAACTTCTGTTTTTATTTAGCACAATTAAAAGAAGAAATACAAGATGGGGGGAAACGTTTATGATATACATAAGGAGGTCTTATAATTTAGTAATAAAAAGAAAAATTCAATAGAGAAAGGGACAACACACATTAACAAGCACCTCTCAAAAGCAGAAATTAAAAATGCCAAAATATATTAGAAAAATGTTTCAGACTTACCAGTAGCAAGGAAATGCTAATTAAAGCAATAATGCCTCAATCAAATGGCAAGGAGATATAAATGTGAGTGCAATAGTATTGGCCAGGTTGTAGAGGAAAGTGTTCTTTAAATTATTGCAGGGGATCAAGGGGACCAGCCCTAGCAATATTTAAGCACTTATACTATATAGAGAGCACATCTTTACCGTAATTCCTTAAGAAAGTAGTCTGACATTTATGCAGAGATATATGTATAAATATCTTATTTGTCTATTGTTATGTATCATAAATTGTTGGAAAAAGCATGGAAGTCCAATAATAGAGAATTGGTTAAAACAATCATGGCATGCCCATCAGCTCTTAGAGTTGTAGAATAATTATATGTTGACATAGAAAAATGATCAACATATATTGTGAAGTCAAAATAAGGAGGATTACAAACCAGCATGTTTACCATAGATTCAATTTTTTGTGCAACACCAACAACAAAAGCTCTGATTAAGGACATAGACAAAAGTGAAGAGGTTTTAGATTAGACTGTTTAACAGCCATAGCCCTTGGTTGGTGAGATAATAATAATTTTTTAACTTTGCAGTATTTGGTACTTTTTCATTTTTGTTCATCAAATCTATGAATTCTGTAACAATTTTTAATATGCACATAGGTAGGTAATCAAGTGAATGAAATGACTACTTAGAGTTATGAACTAAAACCAGTTAAATTCTAAAAATGATGACTCACATTTTAGGACATGGGCCTTTACCACTTTTTGTTTATAGTACTTGAACATCAGGGCTGGTTATCTCTTGAAAACACTATCTTTTTACTTTACACTAAAAAATCATGCTTTGCTTATGCCACAAAAATTATGCTTCCTGCATTTAAGAAAATGCCTTGCTACCTATTTACCCGAGTAAGAGGGCATGAATGCAGTTGGCCCAGTCAAAAAAGAAGGAAGGCCAGAACACATCCCACAGGAAATTGTCAATGAATCCATAAAGTGATTTTTTTTTGCTAATCTTTATTTTATACTTTTAAGGTTTTGATTCCAAGTGAGCATTATCCCTAGGTACCTTTATAACTTTATAGTTTTTATAAGCAGGTCGAGGCTGAGGTGAGACGTGATCATGTCACTGCATTCCAGCCTGGATCACAGAGTGAGACTCAGACTCAAAAAAAAAAAACCACCCAAAAATATCAACTGTATCCTGTGAGGTTAGTAACTGAGAGCTAGGCAGGAAGCCGGGGGAGGGAGGTCAGATGGCTTGTTCAGTTTGCAGCTGGCAACCTGAGTCCAACCCAGATGACTCAGGTTGTCATCTGCAAAACTGACTGATTTGCACCCAGACCCCTGGACTTGACCTGTGTGCTTATCTCTGGTCACCAGAACCCTCCAAGTAGGTGCATCATAGTAACTGAATTTGGGTAGAGCTTTTTCAACAAATATTTTTGAGGCAATATGAAATTTACGGGATGCTCTAAGTGTTATAAAATGTAAAGGATCACCTCTTTTTATTTTTACTTCGCATCTCACTTTCATAACCTGGCTGGGATTGGGAAGTTTTGTGTTATTTGGCTTTGTCATTTGGAAGACCCCGTCAAACCAGACAGATAGACATGGTCTTAGATTATAGGCAGTCCCCTGACTGGAGGGTTGGGGATGACAAACTCCAAGAGTTCCCTAGGTCAGAGTTTTGATGATGATGATGATGATGTCAGAGTCTCACTGTCTCTCAGGCTGGACTACAATGTCGTGATCACAGCTCACCACAGCCTCCACCTCCCGGGTTCCTTCTGCTTCAGCCTTCCAAGGAGCTGGGACTACAGGCATGCACCACCATCCTGGCTATTTTTTTTTTTTTTTTTTTTGTAGAGGTGATATCTCCCTGAGTTACCCACACTGGTCTCGAACTCCTGGGTTCAAGTGATCTTTTTGCCTTGGCTTCCCCAAGTGCCAGGATTATAGGCATAAGGCAACTGCTCCCAACCTTAAATCAGTTTTAAAAGCCTATGGACAGTATTGAGTCGAGTGTGAAAGCCTTTGGCTGTATTTCTCTGTCACAGTTGTCCTATTCCTGGCTAGTCTTCAGGGCAGGTGCCCACATCTTTGATGAGGATAATAAGGGAGAAAAATAATTTTCTTCCTCGTTCAGGCAGTTACTGAGAACACACACCGGTCAGGCACCATGCTAAATATTAGATATACATTATCTCATTGAAGCCACCCTATGTGACAGGTATATACCCATCTTACAGTTGAAGAGTTAAATGATTTTCCCAAGGTTACCCGCTAGCAGTTGGAAATCAAACCTAGATTTTTCTAATTCCAAAATCTGTGGGTTGCTTTTTTAAAAAATTACATTATATAACTATTATAATTTTTCCTCATGGAAGCCAGAGAGAGATGGTTAGAGAAAGGCTGATGACGTCAGGCAGCTGCGCCCACACTGAAACCGGTCCTTGCTCTGGGTTCTGTGGCGCCCAGAGCGTGGGTGTCACTGCAGCCATCCCAGGATGCCGATGCCAGCCTCAGAGCTCCACTCTTCATCCCCGTCTAGTTATGTGTCATGGATCAAACATCCCATTACAACCATACATACTCAGGGCCGAACCTGGAGTACAATAGCTACCCCAGAAAAAATGGCATGGAGCCAAGCATCGTGACGTGCACCTGTAGTCCCAGCTACTCTGGAAGCTGAGGTGGGAGGATCGCTTAAGCCCAGCAGTTCAAGGCTGCAGTGAGCTACAGTCATGCCACTGCACTCCAGCCTGGGATATGGATCGAGATTCAGTCTCTTAAAAAAAAAAAAAAAAAGGCAGAGTCAGCCATGCAGAGGCCAGAAGCCTGCTTTTATCAGTGTCAGATTTGCTCCTGTCCTCTGTTCTCCTGTGGGCTGGGCTCTATCATGGAACTGGCCCATGGACACAAGATTTTTAGGCCAGTTGAAAGGTAGAACCCTAGCCCAGGAAGTAGCAAAAGGGAGTATGAGATGTCAAAATTAGCAAGCTCATGAAATGCTGCTCTCCCAAGGTTGCTGCAGACCCAGCTATGGCATGATTTACGGGGTGTGGGGGTCTCACTAGCTGGAACAGAAGTGGGTTCTCTCCTCTGTCATCAGCAATAGGAAGGGTTTCTGTTCTACCTTCTCACCAGCCATGCTGTTTCTTGTGCACTTCCCAGGAAAAAGTGTGTCTGTAGATTGCATTGCTCGAAACCTCCAGGAAGCCTTTCATTGCTGTGTAAAATGCTCAGAGTAAAGTATGGTCCTCAAGAACAGGATATGATTTTTAAAATAATAATATAGGAAAATAGAGAAACCAAGCACATGAACATTTCTTTCTTTCTTTCTTTTTTTTATTATGAAGTTGTGGGGTACAGTTAAGGGTTAGGTATACAATTGCGTTTCATTCAGTCACCCTGTTGATATGGGGTGTTTCCCCGTTCCCAGACAGATATTTGCTACTGTTAATCCCATCTCCCTCCCCCTACCATAGTTTCCCAGTACGGTCAGTCATTTTCATATATTATTACATTGGATGTTTAAGGTCCATTATATGAGTAAGAACATGTGATACTCGGATCTTTGTTTCTGTGAGAGGTCACTCAGTATTATACACTCTAGTTCCATCCAGGTTGCTGCGAAATTCATGATTTTGTTCTTTTTTATGGCTGCGTAGTATTCCATCATGTATATGTACCACATTTTTTTAATCCAGTCCTCTTTTGATGGGCAGCATGGCTGTTTCCAGGTTCTTGCTATTGTGAACACTGCTGCCATAAACATGTGTGTGCAGGTATCTTTTTTATAGAGTGATTTGTGTTCTTCAGGATATATTCCCAATAGGGGTATTGTGGGGTCATATGGGAGGTTGGTATTTAGAGCTTTTAGGAATCTCCACACTGCTTTCCACAGAGGTTGCACTAGTTTACACTCCCACCAGCAGTGTAGAAGTGTTCCCTTTTCACTACACACTCTCCAGCAGCTGTTATTTTTTGAGTTGTTGATAATTACCATTCTGACTGGAGTTAGGTGGTATCTCAGTGTGGTTTTGATTTGCATCTCCCTGATGATTAGTGAGGTTGAGCATTTCTTCATGTGTTTGTTGGCTGCTCGAATGTCTTCTTTTGTGAAGTGTCTGTTCATGTCTTTTGCCCATTTTATAATGGGGTTGTTTGTTTTCTTCTTTTCAGTATGTTTCAGTTCCTTGTAGATCCAGGATGTTAAGCCTTTGTCAGACTTAGGGTTGGCAAATACTTTTTCCCAGTCTATAGGCTGTCTCCCTAACATTTCTTTTTAATTATCCAGTTAAACAGGACTCTTTTGGCTCCAAAAATGCACCGTGCTGCTTCTTCTTTCTTCTTTTGAGTCGGGGTCTCACTGTGTCCCCCAGGCTGGAGTGCAGTGGTACTATCACAGTTCACTGCAGACACAACCTCCTGGGCTCAGGTGAGCCTTCTGCCTCAGCCTCCCGAGTAGCTGGGACTACAGGTGCATGCCACCAATTAACTTTTTTAATTTTTTGTAGAGACGAGGTCTTAACTATGTTGCCTAGGTTGGCCTTGGTCTTCCAAAGTGCTGGATTCTTCTCCTCCTCGTCTTCCTCCTCCTTTTCCTCCGCCCCCCCGAAACAACATCTCCCTCTGTCATCCAGGCTGGAGTGAATCATAGCTTACTGCAGCCTTGAACCCCTGGGCTCATCAATCCTAGTGTGTCAGCCTCCTGAGTAGCTGGGATTACACCTCGCTCCTTCTTGCTGTTGAACATTGTGAGGGTTCCTCTGCATGGATCCCCTTCCCTCCCTATGACCAGGCTAACTCCTATCACTTCTCAGGTCTCAGTTTAACTTCACTTCTTGGGGAAAAACCCATGAGCTCCTAAACCAGGTCAGATCCCCCTGTTATGCACCCTGGACTCTCAATTCACTTAGTACATGTGCAATTCATACATTATGTAATTACTTTTTCATTTCCTCCCCTACCCCCCATGAACTACTGTGGGAGGAGAATGGATCAGATCTGGACAATTACTTTTTTTTTGTAAACAACATTCTTCCCCTCTTGGTCATGGACTGCAGATGTCCCAATATGGCTTCCCAGCTTCTACTTAGCCAATGTCCTCCCTTGCGCCAACACCACCCAGGGAGGAATCAAATGCAGATCTCAACAGCATGTCTCAGGTGTGACTTAAAAAACCAGGGCTTGACCTGGTTCTGCTTCAGAGTGACCAAGACAGACTTGGTCACTGCTATTTTCCCAGGACATGCATGGAACTTGGTTCACTGTTAGTGCTCACTAGATGCTCACTGGATGATTGAATGAATGTTGGATGCATGGCAGCCTGGTTGATCTACTGCACAAGATATTCCCAATGGCCATTGTTAGGGTGGCCTATGTCCTCCTGTACTTGGGATAGTCCATAGTCCTGGTCCATGTCAGCTGTCCTTTCTCTCTCGAGTGTCCCCATTTGGATGATATTTTATTTGGACAACATAATGAAAGTGTCTACTAGTTCAGATTCTTCTTCCTATTAAATAAAAGTATCTTAATGAATAAATCAAGATTATTTCAAGGTATTCAATTTTTTGAACCAACTTTTATGTAGTCCAGCCAGCAAATATTTTAGATCTGTGCTCTGTGCTAGAAATGAAGATATAAGTTTTTTCTCTTGTCTGCAGAAAGTGGTTTGCCATAAGCCTGCTGTTGCCCCATGCATTTTGTAAAAGTCAATACTGACCCCTGATTTTTTCGTGTGTGTGTGTGTGTGTGTGTGTGTGTGTGTGTGTGTGTGTGTGTGTGTCAGGCTCTCACTCTGTCCCCCAGGTTGGAATGCCATGTCGCAATCACAGCTCACTGCAGCCTCGAGTTCCTGGGCTCAGGTAATGCTTCCATCCTCCTGAGTAGCTGGAACTACAGGTGTACCACCATGCCTGGCTAATTTTTTGACCTTTTGTAGAGATGTCTTGCTATGTTGTCCAGGCTAGTCTCAAACTCTTGGGCTCAACAATCCTCCCACCTTGGCCTTCAAAAGTACTGAGATTACATGTGTGAGACACTGCATCCAGCCTGATTTTTATTTTTATTTTTTCAGAAGAAAGGGAGAGTCTGTCATAATACTATTTTTTCTAGTGTCTAACACTCAAGTCCTGAGTGGAAACATTGCCCACCACAGAAGGTGGTAGTGAAAAAACACCTCCCTTGGGACTCTAAACTCTATTCTTACATTGCTCTTAGATTCAACAAAAATTTGCATGTCAGTCACTTTTTTCTTATTACAAAAGTAATAAATGCTCAATTTGAAAAATTAGAAAATACAAATATTCAAAGGGAAGAAAATCTAAATCACTGTAATCCCAACATCCAAAGATGGCCACCATAAGTATTTGGAGATCATTTCCCCCATGGAGATACATACTTTTTATTTTATAAAATGAAATATTAGGCCAGGCATGGTGGCTCATGCCTATAATCTCAGCACTTTGGGAGGCCAAGGCTTGGGCCCAGGAGTTCAACACCAGTCTGGACAACATAGTAAGACATAGTAAGACTTCATCTCTACAAAAAATTTTAAAAATAAAAATTAACAGGGTATGGTGGTAGTGTGCACCTATAGTCCCAGGTACCTGAGAGACTAAGGCTGAAGGATTGCCTGAGCCCAGGAGTTCGAGACTGCAGTGAGCCGTTGATCATGCCACTGCACTCAAGCCTGGGTGACAGAGTGAGACTCTGACTCAAAGAAAAAAAAGGGGGGTGGGCAGGCTTGGTGCCTCAGCCTATAATCCCAGCACTTTAGAAGGCTGAGGTGAGTGAATTGCTTGAGCCTGCAGGTTTTAAATCAGCCCAGGCAACTTGGCGAGACCTTGTCTCTACAATAAAAATTAAAATAAAAAAATAAATTAGCCAGGTATGGTAATGCGTGCCTGTAGTTCCGGCTACTTGGAAGGCTGAGGCAGAAGGATAGCTGGAGCCCAGCAGGACGATGCTAGGGTGGCTGTGAGCATGCCACTGCACTCCAGCCTGGGCAACAGAGTGAGACTCTAACTCAAAAAGAAAAATGGGGAAAAGAAAAAGGTGGGGAGTTGAAAGAATATTAATTTAGAAAGTAGAGCATAATCTAACTAACACACCTGTATTATTTAGCATCAGAATAAATAAATGTGAACCTCTGGTAATAATATATGGGTGTACACATGCATATCTCTGTGTGTATAAATAAAACATTGCAGATAAAGTTGGTGTCCCCTTGGTTCTTCTCTGAAGTGCCAGTCCCCTTTCTTCTTCCCTAGGAGCAACCGTTAACCTGAATTGATATGTCTCCTTCCAGGATGTGTGTGTATGTAGCATGTGTGTTAGTATTATTTATGTAAATGGTAATTACTGTGCATATTGATCTGTAGTCTATCACTTTCATTCTTGGTGTCTTAGATCTTGCCATGTTGACATAGGTAGCATGAACTGATTCTTTTAAACAGCAGCGCGGTATGCTGTTGTATCAATAGATCACATTTTATCTATTCCTGTATTGTTAAAATTTTGATTGTTTACAATATTTTTCTGCTACAACAAATGCTGCAAGGAATCTCCTTGTACAGGTTTTCTTGAGTACTTATTAAGGCTATTTCAATATTTCGATATGTGTACTTAGGACTAGAATTTCTGGGTTGAAGGATACACACGTTTCAGGATTGCCAAGTTGACTTCCAAAGTGGCTTTGCCAATATGCACTCACTCCACCCACATTTAAAAGTTCCCATTTCTACATATCTTCATCAGCAGTTGGTATTGTCAGGCTGTTTACATTTTGCCAGTCTAATAGGCTAGAAATTGTAACCCACTCTTCTTTTTTATTACCTTTCCCATGATTGCATGTGAATGTGTTTTGTCAACTGCTTTCCACACTCAATGTATCTTGAACACCTTCCCACACACATAAATATTCTTCCATGCAATTTTAAGGCATATTATTTTGTATGACTGTTCCCCTGTTTAGTGAATGTCTTGCCATTGAACATTCCCAATTATGCTTCTAAGTGTTTGCTATTCTAAACAGCACACGAGCGATTTACAGTTGTGAAGAGGATGAATTTTAGATTCAGACAAAACCTGGCTTTCAGTCGGGGACCACCACTTGCCAGCTGTGCAACCCTTGGCAAGTCCCTTAGGGAAAAACAGGAGTAACACCCACCTTCCCAGGTCTCATGATACAGCAGGGTGACTGAGAGTTCAGCCGCTATATCCAGCTACTGTTTGATTCCCGATTCTGCTACTTACTGGCTGTGTGACCTTAGGAAAGTTCTTCAACTTCTCAGTGCCTCAGTTTCCTTGTGTGCAAAATCAGGGTTGATGACAGCACAATGAACTTACCTCACAGGGTTTTTGAAAAGAGTATAGAATATAATGGATGACTTTTCACAGTGCTTGGCATGTAATAATATCTAGGATTAATTCTATCCCTGTTATTCAAGTCTAGTTGAAATAAAATAGAATTGGGGCACCAAACACTATCTGTATGGTCCATTCAACTTGAAGAAGTTGAAACTCAGAGGAATTAGGGATTGGCCAAGTTCTACAGCTGGTTGCTGTCAGCTGGAGAAATGGAAACAAAAGGAGAGTGGCCTTCAGGGAGCCTTCTCTGGTATTTCTGACCACATTGTGATGGGGAAAGTGAGAATTTGTAAACAGGTAGCCCCATCCCTGAAGCAAACTTTCATTCCACAGTCCCATAACAATTTTAAGAGGATGGCCTTGCAGTATCTGCTGCTCACCAGTCACTGTGTTGGGCACAGATTTGGTCTAGGGCACCACAAGGTAGATGTTGAAGAGAGGTTTGGGGACTACAGATGCCAGAGCTAAGATAGGAATAGCTCTAGGTGGTCCTAAGAGGACGGAAAAAGACCAGGCAGCAGTTAAGAAGTCACATGACCAGCCAAGAAAGAACTGTTACAGCCAGCTATAAAGACAAAGAGCCAATAAGGCCCTGAAAAAACAAACAAACAAACAGGAGGTAGTCAAACCAGCTAAGACCAGCTGGATCTAACATGGTGACAGATTTGACTGGCGAGCAGCCTCCACTCATTAGCACACCAAATGACATGCCTACCAGTGCAATGACAGTTCCTGTTTTGACCAAATAAGGACAAAAGGGGATGGAACCCAATTTCAGGAAATCTCCACCTCTTTCCCAGAAAATCCACGAACATTTCACTCCTTAGTTAGAGATAGCTATAGGAGAAAACCCCCAACTCCTCGAGTATGCCCACATTTCCCCTCTCTTGAGTGTGTATTTTTGCTTTACAATAACTCTCCTTTGCTTTTGCTTCACTTTGACTCATCTTTGAATTCGTTCTCATGACAGTGTCATGAACCTGGTTACTGGGCTGAGGTTGAGGGCCTCTCCCGCTTCAGAAGACCCTTCCATGCCCTCCGGCATCCAAGCCCTGAGATGCAAAACCCTGTGTGATCTGCTCATTGCCAAGAAACCAGAGCCTGTCCACCAGGAGAGCCTGTCATCATTTCCCTTGAGGGACCTGACCTGTGACAGTGGCCACCAATAAATCAAAAGCTCTAATTGGCTGTCAGAGGGTCCCCAGGAACCCGCATGGTTAGGAGATGCAAATTGCTGGGCATTGTGTAACCCTTTCTGACCCATATGTCTTGTTGCTGTTCACATAATTTGTCATTTCTCCTAGAGCAGGCTGGGGACACCTAATCTCGCGGCTTGCTTGGCCTTGGCCCAGCCTGACAGCAGGTGCAGACAGCCAGTTGGGTGTCCCTGTGGCCAGGAAGACTGATAAGAACCGAAGATAGAGGACTTCATTTTCCATAAAGCCTTTCTCCCACCCTTTTTACTTATTCTGTTCCACTTTGAACTAATTCCTGAATTTCTGTCACTCAGATAGACAATGGGGACATTTCCAAAAAAGCATTAAATACAGTTTTCCTTTAAGGGCAACTCTCCTGGGTATCCAGAAGATTATCCAAATATAGGAATATTACCAATGAGATTTCTGGAGATTCTTCTCAATCCTATCTCCCTATGCTAGGATATGTAGAAACACATTCTAAAGCTATTAGACATGTTTATCAGCACTCATTTTATACTTACAATATTTTGATAAATTAAAAAATGTCTCTTCCTTTCAAGACTTTTTTGGAAGAATATAGGTCATGTGTATACATAATTTTTTACTTAAAAATATCTCTTACCCCCTTCTTTCCTTTTAGGTCCTTCTCTCTCTGTGTGTTGGATTTGAGATCAACTTTACAATTCATTGAGATCAAATTTAGAATTCATTAGAAAGGCAAGGCTGGACGTGGTGGCTCACACATGCAGTCCCAGCACTTTTAGAGGCCAAAGCGGGAGAACTGCTTGAGCCCACGAGTCAGAGATCAGCTTGGGCAACACAGTGAGACCCCAGTCTCTACAAAAAAATTAAAAATAAAAAAATTAGCCGGGTGTGGTGGTGTGCACCTGTAGTCCCAGCTACTCAGGAGGCTGAGGAGGAAGGATAACCTTAGTCCAGCAGGCTCACCGAGGCTGCAGTGAGTGATGGGTGTGGCACTGCACTCCAGCCTGGGTGACAGAGGGAGACCTGGATTCAAAAAAATTAAAAATTAAAAAAAGGCAATACATCTACTGTCAGTTTGGGATAATTATTAAAAGCAGCTAATTAAGGGATGAATTAGCTTTTCCTGGAGAGGAAAGCAGTAACAGAGTGGGGAGAACTGAAGGTGAAACAAAGAGGGGGATGGATCCAGAACACAGTTGGGGTGAGGAGGCCAGGACTGGGGCCAGGGACTGCCTTGGAGAGGAGTAGGGACGTCTGCTCGCCTGGGGTGGGGGTGGGGGGTGGGAGGAGCAAGGTGAATATGAGGAAAGCAGGTAGGAAGCTGAGCCCAGTTCCCTGTGGAGGCTGAGGCAGATTCTTGACAGGTCGTGAATGAGGAAGGGGCTACCAGACACACATGTAGATGCTTTTGGTCATGTGACAAAAGTTCCCATTAAAAGCTCACCCTGGCATCCCCAGAGCTGCTGGTGAGAGTGGAAACGGGAACAACCACTTTGGGCAAGTGTTAGGCAGAGTGGCAAATGACAGTGGCCACAAATCTTTTGTTCCTTCTCCCATTCGGAGTCAGGTGGAGCTTCCCTGAATGACCAGCAGAATGTGGAAGTGATGCTACATGACTTCTGGGGCTCAGTCAGAGGCGGCCTTGTGACTTCTGTCTCTTTTTTTAATTAAAAAAAATTTTTTAAAGCAGATCTCACTGTGTCACCCAGGTTGGAGTGTAGTGGTGCAATCACAGGTCACCGGAGCCTCAACCTCTTGGGCTCAGGTAATCCTCTTGCCTCAGCCTCCCAAGTAGCTGGGATGACAGACATGTGCCACCACACCTGGCTTATTTATTTACAAGCATGTGCCACCACACCTAGCTTGTTTGCTTTTGGAGATCGGTTCTCTCTATGTTGCCCAGACTGGTCTTGAACTCCTGGGCTCAAGCTATTCTAAAGCGCTGGGATTACAGGCATGAGCCAGCACTTGGAATTTAATTTTTATTTCAATGGTTTGGAAGGGAGTACTGAAAGCACAGACCGAGAGTAGGAGGCCATTTTTCATCTTGTTCTTAAACCCTGACACAACGATGAGAAAGTAGAAGCTATGCTTTTGGAGAAATGCACACTTTAGGTATAATTAACTTTAACGACTTTGTCTTTTCAGAAACAGACTTCCAGGTATCAGAGGTATCTCATAGTGGCAATCAAGCTTGCCTAGAGTAAAGGGAATTTACAAGGCCTAAGACATCACACATTGGGCAAGGACTGTAAAAGTCATGAAACTTGTAATTACAAAAGTTATAACCGCTCAGAGGGGGAGCAGGTGGGGATTCGATCTTCCAGTAAATTGGGCCCTATCTACAGGGAAGCCAAGGATCCCCCAAAGCTACCCACTGGGAAAGCCTAGGAGATCAGGGGAGGTGCACCCTCCACTAGCTCCAAGGAATGTCGTTTGGGAAGGTGCAGGAGAAGTTGAATCCTTGTCACACCCTTCTCTAGGGGCTATGATAATGTGGGCGGACATTAATGGCTCTCTGTGTCACAGGATCTCCAAGACATCCACAGG
>NW_007251071.1:902160-903816 GCF_000164805.1 Carlito syrichta
GTCTGTGGGGGGTGAACTTTTCTTAAATAAATCTTTTCTTTCTTAACCTTTTTTGTGTGTTGCAATTCTTTGCATCTACTCGGATCTCTGGGTTGCCAGCGCGCACCTCGGCTTGCCAGCCCCGGCAGTGCTGCGGACTTCCCTGCGCCTCTCCACCCTCACCTTGTCCGTCCGTACCCTAACAGCTACAAGGGGTTTTTGGTTCCACGGAGGTCCTTATGACAGTGGGAGTGGAGCACTGCCATCCTCTTGAATACTTGCTCTGGGGGGGCCCAGCTACCTGTGAGACACCCTACCGCCCTGGGAATGCTGCTGGAGAGGCCTCACTGGAGATGATCTTGGCAGTCTTGGCTGAGCCCAGCCTTGCAGCTGTCCCCGCTGAGGCACCAGCTATGTGGGTGAAGCCATCTGGGACACTAGACTGTGTGCCAGATGAATATTTAAATGACCTTAGTCTACACCACGTGGAGAGAGAACTACCCAGCTGAGCCTGCCTGAATTTGTGACCCGAAAAAGAGAGATAATAAAATGGTGGTTGTTTTAAACCACTAAGCTTTAAGTCATAATAGATCACCAGAACAAGTGCCCTCCACTAAGGTGGAACATACCCAGTTAGCTCCACTGCTGGATAGCTTACAAAATTCATCTCTGTGTGCACCTCACACCCTCAAGGAAGGCCTTCGCTGTACGGCCTCTGAAATAGCCCCAAACTGGAAACAGCACAAAAACGGCAAGTTGAGAAGGACCCATCTGCTAGATTGGACAAGACGGAGCCAGAAAGATGCGGGGGTGGGGAGGAGAGACGCCTGGATGGGCTTGTGTGACCTAGTTAAGAGACGGACACCCATGGCCGACCCGAGGGCGACCTCCCGACCCCAGCCGTCTCCAAGTTGGTCTCTCGGGCCCAGCGCAGCTATTCCGTTTGGTTTTCTCATGTTTTTCAGTACTTCCCTTGCACAAGGCCCATCCGAAGGGGGGATGCCCCGGACACTCCCTCCACCCTCCCTGCCCCTGTGAGCCAGCCCTTCTCCTGAGCCCCGGTTACTCCTGTTTGTTATTATTTTTCTAGTCACGACAGGCTTACAGCTTGCCAGGCACTGCGCCTGTTGAGAAGAGAGAGAGAGATCGTCATCGCTCTGGTTATTAAAAATTAAAAACATTTTTAAAAGAAAGAGAGTGGGAGGGAGGGAGGAAAACTAAGAGCGAGGAGGGGGAGGGGAGGAAGAAAAAAGGAAGGAGGGAGGGAGGGTGGGGAAAAGAAACAACCGGTCTACCTTTCATTTAGGAGCCCCAGGCCTGGAAGGCGGTGCCTATTCCAGGGTTGCATTCTGCTTTTGTGATGTCCACAGGATTGTGCTCTCAACGCGGCCTGTCTTCTCTATCCCACCAAAAAGGAAACTCTTTGCCAGCAGGGACTTGTTACTGATTTTAAATCCCCGCCGTGTCCATCGCGGGGCCTTGTGCAAGGGAAGTACTGAAAAACATGAGAGAACCAAAGGGAATGGCTGCGCGGGGCCCGAGAGACCAACTCTGAGACGGCTGGGGTCGGGAGGTGGCCCTCGGGTGACCCCGAGCTGGTGTGAGCCACGCATCCGCCGCAGTCAGGCGGACGAGAAGCGCTGGGGGCCGCGAGGGGGCGCTCCGAGACGCCGGCCC
>NW_007251071.1:903893-917280 GCF_000164805.1 Carlito syrichta
CGGTCCGCGCGCGGGAGCCGGGGCTGGGCAGCTCGGGGCATCCGCGACGAATGCTCCTTCCCCGACGGCCCGTGGCTGTGCCGTCACGAGGAGCAGGGAGCTCCAGGCCCGACCGGACGGTCCCATCTCGTCAATGGTGCAACGTGGTCAGAAAAAGGCAGGCGGGAAATGCCCTGTAGATCGCGGGGCTGGTCACGGTCGCGCCGGCGGAATCGTGCAGTGCCCCCTGTGTCCTCTAGGGGGCGGGCTCCCGGGACCCCCGAGAGCCACCGCAGCTCGTGCCTGTCGCCTTGCACAGCAAGGCCAGGTAGCCTCGGTGATCCGCAGCCCCCCGACCCCGCTCTACCTTGGAACCGGTATGCGTACACACACACACACACACACACACACACACACACACACACACACACACACGGTTTAGAGATGCAAAGCATGCGTTAACAATATGGTTTTACACAATACTAAATGCGTCTTATCAACCAATTTAAAACGTGCAACTAATATCATGGGGTTGGGGAGGGGCCTCGAACTCTGAAAGACTGAGAAGCAAAGCTCTATTGTGGCTCTATTATTCTGTTTGGGGCTTCCAAACGATTAAAAAAACTCAAAAAACAAAAACAGAACTCCACAGGTGGGATTTATCCCAGTCAATAGATGACTTTTACAAGTCTCTGGAGCACTTTTTTGAGGAGGGTGGGGGAAGGCAAGGCTCTGAGTTGCACTGAATGGGGTTGTGGCTGTAGACGAGACAGTGAAGGGCGGGTAGCGACCAAAATTAATATTCAAGTATTACTAAAACACCATATCCCTTGGCATAGAATTAAATCAATTTTATCTCTTCAGTGATGCTCTAGTCTGCCTAGATTCGCCTGAAGTCCTTAGCCTATTCCTCCACCCTGGTACGGCGTCGCATCTATTTTCCAAACAAGTGACTTTAATGTGTAACCAGGGATTTACGTGGGGGAGTGAGTAATTCTGCAAGAACCCACCAGAGGGAGCCAAAAGACTGCGTTAGAACTATTCACGGTCGGTTTGGTTTTCCTCTTAGGAATCAAATCCATCGAGCCCTCTCTCCCCAGTCTCTACCACCCTCCCCCACAACAAAAAAAGATCACAAGTAATCGTAGCACTAGAAATGCGCATTCTGTATTTTCTTACTTAGCCCATAGACTTTAAACAAATAAAAAATACTGCTGTGGTAGTGCAACTATTAAGTGACTCAAAAAAAAAAAAGTTAACTTCTCACTCATGGAATAGTCTAGGGTGAGTGTTCTGGGTCAATGGACAGCTCTTTTCCATGTGATCATCCAGGAACCCAGGCCCTGCCATCCCCGAGGGCCCTGTCCCCTGTGTAGCTGGGGCTGGGCCACGCTGTGTCCAGGTTGCACCCGGCAGGAAGTTGGAAGAGAGCATGGGGGGAGCACACTCACTGTCTTAACGCCTGTCTTTGGGGGAGAACTTGGTCACGTAGCCATGTTTAACTAATAAGAGATGAGGTCTCATTGGACAGCCACACACAGAGCTGAAAGTCATCTCTAAATTTGATTGTAGTGCTAAAGTATACAGTGAATGTAGTAAGTGTACTAAAAGCCATTGAACTGTGCACTTTAAATGGTGAATTGTATAGTGTGTTAATTACACCTCAATACAGCCATGAAAAAATTATAATCATTCTGAACAGTGGGCTCAAAACAGCCAGATGAAATATACCACAGATCCACAGAAGAGCCAGCTCTTAGACCCCGAGAATCTTCAGCACAAGAGCAGAGACATGGCTTTACAGACCCCAGTGAACCAATGGAAGTATTTCAGAATGTCACAAGCTCATGATGAGCTGCCAGAGGAGTTAAAGATGCAAACTGAAGGTTGCCTCTCCTAGTTGAACTTCCAGAGCCTGTTAGGAACTTTAGAGTATTGATGAAGCTCCAAACTCACTATTAGGAAAAATAAACACAAAAATTGACATCTTAGTGACTCTGGCTACCAAGCTCCAATGTCAGGGAAGTCTAACTGGCCTCAGGTTGTCAGGGTTCTGGTGTCAGGCCTGGTTGTGCCCATCCCTGATGTGTCCATCTCAAGGACAGTGGAGATTTGGATTGGCAGTTCCTTTCGTTTGGGAATGTTGACTGGGGGAGAGAAGGTGGTGTCTGCCTTGACAGCTGTATGACCAGGGCTCCTGAGGACACACCAGTGAAACAGGAAGTGGGGCTGGGGGAGCCAGGAATCAAAGGGGGTTGAAAAGAAGATAATCAAAATTGTAGCAGGTTTACTATCTCTTAATACCTCCCGATTATGCTTTCTTACCAGCAAATCAGCCTCTCGCTCCCTGTTGCCCTAAAATGCCAGCTTTACTTTTCCTCATTCACTCTCCATCCCTTTCCAAAATAATTTGAAGAAGACAGAATGGAAAATTTGACTTACTATTTATTGCTTCAACTAGGTTTTGACTTTACCTTTGAGATCCCCGACAGAAAGAAAACATCATTTTATTTTATTTTATTATCTGAGACAGGGTTTCACCGTCTGTCACCCAGGTCGGAGTGCAGTGGCACAACTCACAGCAGCCTTAACTTCCTGGACTCAAGTGATCTTCCTGCCTTAGCCTCCCAAATAGCTGGGACTACAGGCATGTGCCACCATGCTCAGCTAATTTTCTTATCTTTGTGTGTGTGTGTGTGTGTGTGTGTGTGTGTGGCGATGGGGTCTTTCTTTGTTGCCCAGGCTGATGTTGACTTTCAGACTCAAGCAATCTTCTTGCCTCAGCCTCCCAAAGTGCTGAGATGGTAGGTATGAGCCACCATGTCCTGCCAGAATTCCTTAAATAATTTTCATTTTCAGAAAGAAGAAAGCATACCAAATTCTCAAAATATAGAAGAGCTACTGACAAAATAGCTAAAAAAATTTTTTTTTCTGATGTAAAGGTAAAATTTTTGCTTTAGAAGGTAAAATGTGGGAATAAAAAATCATTTTTAATAAAGCAGATAAAACATCTTATTTTATATTCATGTGTGTTGTTCAGAAGTTTCTGATCTTTTGGATATTTCTACCAGAGGTCCACATATATTAGAAATTAGGTTAAACAGTTTAATTCTGCTAAGATTCAGCTTAGCCCTCCGCCCCCACAGCCATTATGTATGTGCTTCATAGGGCTCAGCATTGGGGTATTGAAGGAAGAGAATGGTATTTGCCTTTCTCTTTGCCAGAAACTTAGCTGGGAGGCAACACACATGAAATAGATTGATACAGGAAGCAGTGGGAACTTAAGCTGCTGTGGGTAGCAGGGAGGCACCTCACCTTAGCTGTGAAGAAGTTCCAGAAGGAGAGATCAGTGAGAACCACAGCTGTAAATATAGAGAGGTAGCAGACCGCGTCTCAAGAGTTCTGAGCAGCCCCCTCCTTAAGAGGGCATGCGGCTCATACCATCCAAGAAAGGCTGGTCCCTGGTCCAGTGCCAACGAGGCCAGAGAGCAGAAACTGCCACACCACAGGCCTTATTACAGCAGACCCTACAACAGATGTAGCCCCACCCAAACAAGAGAGTTTGGGGACAAAGGAGAGCTAAATCCCCTGACCACCCCCAGGCCCCACTTCCTCTTAGCATCTCTGGGGCCTCAAAGGGGCCAGGTGGCATTGAGGGCAATGCTGCCATCAGCCCCTGGGAAACTGGCATTTTTAATCTGCTCAATTAGGAATGTAACGTCTTGCTCCCATTTGCCAGGCTGTCAGGAAGAGTGAGCAGACAGTCACATGTGGCCAGTGCTGCTTAACAAAAGTAGAGGAAGCGACTGGCTCAGAAAACACCTGGACACGCCCAGCTCTTGTAGAAAGGCCAAAAGTATTTGGCCAGGACTCCAGGATTATGACAGTCAGGGGCTCCTCTCTTCTGTCCTCTGAATCAGAATAATAATAGACAGTAATTACTTTTGCAAAAATTTAAACAATGCACACAAAGTGCTCAGGCCTGATGCTTGGCATCTAGAAGGTCCAAAGTGAGCTGTTAGGACCCTGCTGATTTTCATCCCTTCCTCTTGTGTTTCTAGTCCCTCCACCCCTGGGGCAGCATTCGGAGTCTGTCCTGAGGTACAACAGGGAAAGGGGCAGGGTTCAAATATAGCACTGTGTAGAAGCTCTCAGTGTCTCAGCAGCAAGTCAAGCTGTTGCTTGAAAATGTCTGGGAATTGACAGAACTTTTTCAGGAAACCCAAAGCTTGGCTTCCAGGATTGCAAGGTACAAATCGCATCATCTGCAGGGCTTGCTTGCTCTTTGCCTCACTAGGAGGAGGTAGGGCCAGTGGAGGAGCTGTTTTTATATCCCACAACCTCAGCCTACCCTTCCCCACTTGACCCCAGAGCCTCCTCTCTGCTCTGCAGCCCATGGCACATGTCAACCATCCTGTTACCTAGGGTCTGTGCTAGGTAGGACAGCGGGCCCCCAAGTCTGGGCACACCCTAATTCCTGACATGTGAATGTGCCAGGCTGCCTGGCAGAGGAAAATTAGTGTTGCCCATGAAATTCAGGTTGCTAATCAGTTGACCATAAGATATGGAGATTATCTGGATGATTCTGGTGGCCCTAGGTAATCAGGGTGATCTTAAAAGTGGGAGGAGGCAGATGGAGATGTGATTAGGGAGAAATAGAGAGATGCAGTGTCACTGTCTTTGAAGATGGAGGAAGGAGGCCACAGGGAAAGGAATGTGGGCAGCCTCAACAGGCTGGAAAAGACAAGAAAACAGATTCTCCCTTGGAGCCTCCAGAAAGGAATGCGGCCCTGTAGACATTGGCTTCAGTCCATTGAGACCTGTGTCAGTCTCGTAACCTACAAAATGGTAAAATAATACATAGTGTTGTTTTAAGCTATGAAGTTTGTGGTAATTTGCTATGACAGCCATAGAAAACGAATACAAGATCTGTCCTCTCATCATCTGATGACATCCCTTCTGCCCCCCTCTTCCAACGTGTATTTCTTCCAGAGGTGACACATGCTATCTCCATGGTTTTTGTTTTACCCTTGTGGAGCAGGGTTGTTGAAGTCTGCTAAGCACCTGTGCTTGCAACTAGGGGTCAAATTCACCATTCCACCTGGGACTCATCAGTGAGAGTCTTACTAGGGAGAGCCGGGTGCAGTGGCTCATGCCTGTAATCCCAGCTACTCAAGAGGCTGAGGTTGAAGGATTTCTTGAGGTCAGGAATTTGAGATCAGCAACATAGTGAGACCTTGCTTGTAAATAAAGAAGGAAAGAAAGAAAGAGAGGTAGAGAAAAAGAGGGAGAGGGAGGGAGAGGGAGGAAGGGAGGGAGAGAGGACAAAAGAAAGAAAAAGTAAGGGGGGGTGGAAGAAGGGATTGAGCAGGTAGGTGAGGGCATATTTTGAAGTTGCCACCCCTCCACACACACGTGTTCCACCTGATTAACCTTCAGTGCTCCCTAGCCTCTTCCTCATCATTGTCCCAATGAGCCTCAAGTTTTAAGATATATTACACATGTGTCAATTTTTAACTGATTTTCCCAATTATATTATCAGAGATCTATGGCTTCCAACCAAAGCTTGGTGATTAGCATGAAGTAGCCAGAGCTATCTTATGTGTTCATGGAATTCTAGGTATAGGCAAAGCCAGGAAGTTTTAGAAATCCCACCTGATCCTATCCCCAGTAAACTTTTTTTCTCTAATTTTTAAATATTTAGAATACTTGATGTAGCCTCACTACCACCTCTATGGTGTCCTAAAGGCCCCAGATTGCTGAAAGAGCTTTCATTTGTGTAATCCACTTATATCCAGAACTTTACTCTTTAGTATCTAATTATTTGCACTCAAGTATTATTTCTGAGTGCCCTTCAGTTCTGTGGCTGGTGAAGTTTGTTTGCTTGTTTTATTGTATTGTGAGCGTCACTTCAAAGTCAGCTTAGATTGTGACCCAGAAAGAATATAACAATGAGACTATTTATTGTAAGCCTTAGGGATTCCATCATCTGATACAGAGGGTTTCCCCAGTCTGTTTCTGGGAAGAAAAGGGCTAAAATCAAATCCACTGGACTCCCTTTTTATGGGTCATATGCTCCCACTCCACAAAGGGTTAAAGCACATGCTTCCTGCTCATGGGAGTATACACTGTTTGAACTACTGTGGAAAGCATTTTAATATTAAATCTACTGAAGTTAAAGACATGCACATCCTTAGACAGGTGCAAAAAAATCCTCTTTTGTAATCCAGAACTCATTGTTCAGTTTGAGCTTTGATACATATAAGAAGGAATATTATGAAAAGGAAAAAAAAAAAAGATTTGTATATCCCATGACCCAGGACTTCCACTCCTAGGTTTATACTCAAATAAATGTCTGACATGCAGTAAGAAACGTGCAAGAATGCACACAGTAGCATTATTCATAACAGTCTAAACTTGAAGCATCTATAGGGCAATGCTAGATAAATAGTAGTGTGTTCATACAACACAACACTACACAGCAATGAATGAGTTTTGCCTATTTATATAAAGTTCAAAAAGTGGATGAAATCCTAGTGTTTAAGGATTCAGACATCTCCTAAGAGAATGGTCTCCTACAACATTCTGAAGAAAGGAAATAGTTACCATAGAAGTTTGATAGTCATTACTCCTGGGGGCAAAAATGGTGATTGGGGAGATATGAGAGGAGCTTCTGGGCATTGACAACATTCTATTTTTTGAACTTGGTGGTGCTTGTCTTGTGATAAATCTTTGTGTTGCTCCTTTTACACATTTTTCTGTGTGCTATATTTCATAAATTTTAAAAGAATAGTTAAAATTTTTATTTGAAATGATTTCCCTAAAAACAAATTCCTTATATTTAATTTTTAAAATTTTTAAATTTCCCATTACAAAACATATTCATGAGCATAAGAGAGCATTTGAAAAAAATTAGAAAAGTGAAGGTAAAAAATCACCTCTAATTCTTTCTCCCAAAGACAAACACTGTTAACTTTTTGGTAAATTTCTTTCCTATCTTTCTAATAACTTACTTTTGATGTTTTCATTTTAGATGGCCATACTTATTCAAATCTACATTTTAAAAAATTTAACATTATCTTTTTTTGGCAGTATCAAAGTAATTGCACGCCTTCTTATGATTATTTTAATAAACTCATGTCATTTAATGTGACAATTGACTTGTCAACTTAAACAGCATTTAGGACACTTCTTTTTTTATTAATAAATAGTGTCATGGCAGAGCTTTTTGTGTAGAATATTTTCCAGATTTCACATTTTCTTAGAACTAATCCCTAGAAATGGGGTTTCTAGGGTCAAACCAAAACCTCTCTAAGGCTCTTTGTAGAAATCATGTCCTTTCTCCAGGTTCAGAGTTAAAGGAGCTCAATGAGTTCTAACAGGCTTATCATCATACATTTAGAATAGCCCCTCACAGAAGTGGGCCAACTGGTCCACTGCATAGATTCAAATCTCCCCAGACTGCTGCTCCAGTCCAGTGATAGCACTAAGCTTGAGTTCATGTCCCTTGTCTAATCTTCCCACTGAGATGCACATCTGGGATGTACTTACGTCACCCAATACGATTCCCTAATGGAGCAGAGCTCTAATGTAATCAGCAAGCCTCTAAATGCCAGCACAACAATTTCCAACACAGTTTTAGAGTTTTCATTATAAAATGGGAATATTAATGTCTATTTTGAAGGAATATATATGAGTGTAAATGAGAAAATGCACAAAAAGTGTGTGGTATAGTATCTGCCACATAACAAACTCCCTACAGACTTGAGGCTCTTCTTTCCTTTTCTCTTGGGACTCATCTTTCTTCTTCAGTGGTGACAGGATCAAGAAAGAGAGAGAAAAAAGGAGGGAAATATTCAGGAAATAAAATAATACCATAGAAATCATGACTTCTGAGCATATTTTATAAGGAGGCAACATTTATAGAATGTAATTAGAAAGTCACTTACCCCAAATCTTGCATTCACCTAGACTGCTACCATTCCTGGAATATTATTGTTTGAGTCATCCTTAGAAGCTAAGGAATTGTCACGAGAAGGCTGAACCATATGCTTCTTCATAGTTTTGTCTAGGATAGTGTTTTTCCAAAGGTGATTACGGGACCATGTCAGAGTCACCTGGTGTATTAGATAGGTATCACTAGGTGCTGTGACAAACAGTTCCCAAATCTTAGTAGCTGAACAGCATTGAGATTTAGTTATTGCTCATGACATGTGCACTGCAGGTTGTAGAGAGTGGGCTTCCCTATGTGATCATTTGGGGTACATCTTCACTCCATCTAATGTATCTACTATCATCCAGGGCCTCAAAGGCCTTCATGGGATCCTCTGTATTGAGCTGAAGATAACAAGAGGAGAAAAAGTCAACAAAGAGGGTTTAAAGAGTGGTTTTAGAAACAAGTACTAGAAGTGATGTACATCACTTTGCCTACATTTCATTGACCAGGACTCGATTACACAATCTGACACAGCTGAGAAGCTCTATCCAAGAGGAAAGGGAAAACATTTTAGTGATCTCATTGCTTATATAGGGTGCTTGTAAGAATAATTTTTTCAAAATTGTATTTATACATATATAAATAATTTTTTTCTTAATGCTACCTACACCGACTAAATCAGAGTCTCTGGGGCATAGATGAAGTTTAAATAGATTATTTTCAAGAGTCCTGAGACTGGCCCAGAAATGGCTTTGGTGGTGTCACTGTTAAGAGTTACACTTCCTCTTTCCCAAGAACTGCCACTGTCATTGACTTGACCTTAGGTACCAGGCTGGGTCCTCAGAGCATTCATGCAAATCTATCAAAAACTGCAACAGGCTGGGTTTGATGGCTCAGCCTGTAATCCCAGTGCTTTGGGAGGCCGAGGTGAGTGGATTGCCTGAGCCCACGGGTTCGAGACCCGCCTGGGCCACTTGGTGAGACCTCATCTCTACAATAAATAAAAAATTAGCCGGGCATGGTAACGTGCGCCTGTAGTTCCAGCTACTTGGAAGGCTGAGGTGGAAGGATCGCCAGAGCCCAGCAGGTCGAGGCTGCAGTGACCGGGAGCAGCCATGCACTCCAGTCTAAGTGACAGAGTGAGACTCCAACTCAAAAAAAAAAAAAAAAAAAGCTGCAACAACTGTAGTTTAAGGACTCCCAGGACTGTCTGCCCTCAAACACTTAGATTCCAACATCTCACTAAGGGTGTGGGTAAATGTGGTGTTTGCCAGGTCTTTTTCTCCCCAGTTTTATTCTTAAACAAAGAGGGATTACAGATTCACTGAGTGACACAAACAGGAGCTAACCTACACAACTCAAATCTATTTGCTGTACGGACAATGTTGAGGTCACTGTTAAAGACACCATTTTATGGGGACACATGGAAGTTTCTCTCGAGTGTAAGTATGACAAATAGTTGTCTTTCTGTGAGAATCTAGTTTAATCTTATCTTATACACTTTGAATTATGACATTTATTTTGTTTCTTTTTTGCATTGGGAAAGATTGGAAAGCTTCAAGCCAAAACTTTAGACCACCTCTAGCAAGTGTGCAGGACTTAGCCCAGTTACAATTTAATTTTTCCTGCATTCACCCTAAATATCCTCATTAACTTATTTTCTTATCTGGTTAAAGTATACATATTTGCACATGCTACTTGATATTTATTTTGAATGAGCAGGGTATAAATATATTTTAAGGATTAAATAAGCTATTATGACAGAAAAATGAACAGAAATATTGGTCCCTGGTATTTTGACCATATTTTAGCCCAAGGGAGACATTCTCCACAAATGACATGCATGAAGCTTTAATCATTGGGTGTGACCCAGTCCCAGCTGTGTTTCCTTAGAGACCTCAGAATAGATTCATTAATTAAAACCATATGTACTTTTCCAAGATGACTCTGTCCCAGTAATCTCTTTTCCTGAGATGGAATCACTTCATTCTGGGCCCAGAAGCAATGAAGAAACTTTAATATCATCAAGAAGCTGAGTAGACAGTTCTTGGGTTTGATAAATTTTGCTCTTTGCCCAAACTTTTCCACAATAAAGTTTAAATAAAATGGGGGGGGCAGAAAGACTTCAGGTATCCCTGAATATTTCCCACATTTAATTTAACAAGTAAGTTATGGAGAGGGTGGAGAGAAATATCTCTTCAATTGATTAAGATTTATTGGGCTCAGTTATGTTCCAGGCACTGTACTTTAGAGTAGCTTTAATATGTTGTTCCAGACACACACACACACACACACACACACACACACACACACACACACACACACACACACACACACACACGGGGAGCAAGCACACCCTGAGCGGGAGAGCTCAGTAAGCGTTAATATCCTGTTTCTTGCAACAGAAGGCCAGTGTTTTGAAGGGGTTGCCTTTGCAGGCGCTGCCTTTACCTTCAGCACCAAGGCCAGCGCACCTGGCTCGCCGGGGCTCCCGGAACCTTCCGCTGTCCCGGACTCTCTTGCCCAGAGCTGTAAAAAAGAAATGTTCTTCCTCAATGAAATGCGCTTTCCTAACTCATGAATTGCGCTTCACGAAGTGGCCGTTGGCCAGTAGGAAAAGTGTTCGACAATGAGAGATGAAAATGTTTGATTTATTGGAGACCTCCCCCTCACACCCAGGCAAACGCACAGGCTCCGGATGGGCTGTATGTGGGTTGGTCACTCCTCGGAGGCCCAACTCCTCTTTGCACCGGGAAGCAGTTAGGAAGAGCATTCCTTGCCTCCTGTCCCAATGAGGAGTGATTCCTGTACACGGATGGGGGAGGGGAGGGACGCAAGCGCTGAGGGCTTGGGGACTTCAAGGCCAACACATAAACAAACAAGGACAATCTTCCGAAAAGATTGCCATTCCCAGCTAAAATGCTAATAAAATGCTAATAAAAATCCCTTGCCAAGGAGCAGACCGATAGGTTAGACATCGGTTCCCATTTCATGGATGAAGAAACTGAGTCCAAGGAGTTCAGCTACTCGCCCAAGGTAACACAGTGAGTCATCGACAAAGGCAGACCAAAAAGCCGGATTTCCAGTGTCTTCTGCTGGTCTTTCCTCGGCCAAACACACATATTTGCCCACTGTCTCCAGGGTCCTCATTCTTCACCCCCTCCCTCTGGCCCAATTATCTGAAAACCAAAAGAGTAGAAAATCGAAAATGCGACGGAAGTCGGCAGGGGCGTGAGGCCGCGGATTGCTGCCGCTTCCTTGCTTCCTTTTTGAGAAGCCCAAATCGACTCTGCTCTTGCTCGATGACAGCCCCTCGCCCGAGGCACGGCTCCTGGCCTCGGCGGGGGTCCGCGCAGTCCGGGCTGCCTCCAGCTGCCCCTTCTCCTCCGAGGGTCGCCAGCCGCAGAGCGCAGGGCCAAGCTGGGTTGGATCAAGGGCGGCCGGGGTGCCTGTGCCGGGGCCCGCGTCGCCGCCGGAGCCGCCCTGGGCGCACAGTACCTGGTGCCGCTTCCCTCTCTGGTCTGGCGCGGCTGCTCTCCCGGAGCTCGCAGGCTCGCGCGGAGGCCGAGGACAACCAGGGAGCCTCAGGGCCGCGCCCGAGACCGAGAGCCCGGGCGGCGCGGAGCGCGGAGCCCCGGCTTCCCCCAGCTCCCTCCCTGATGAATACTCTGTGCCAAGGGGCAGAGCGGGGCTCTCGCCGCCCCCTCCCCAAGTGAGCCCGGGCGTGCTTCCATCTGATTAGAATGTTTCTTCCATCTGATTAGAATGACAGTAGCTTTCAAGTCATTCATTACGAGAATTTTAGTCTTAAAAGAAAAAAAAAGAGAGTCCCACTGTGATTGTGAGTTGTAATAAATGCAAACTTCTGGTGCCTTCCTCCGCAGTATGTAAGACAGTAAAAAATGTGTCTCGACCAAACGCACCCCCTCCCCAAGCCCATTGTGAAGTCAATCGCGAACAAAGGGGACGTGTGAATATTCAACACCGACTCTTTCAGTTGTATTTTCCGGAATCCCCGAGTCGGTCCTTTAAAAAAAAAATCGGCGAATACCTGTTTAAGTTTTAAAAGCACATGGAAATCGCCCGCGAGCGACCATATAATTTGATTTGCCAGGCAATCTGCAGAGCGATCGCACATCATTTATAATGTTCATTGAGCATTTTGCCTAATTGTGTCTGTCTCTGAAAGGGCCGCGCACCCCCTCCCGACCGCGAGCGGCACAAGTGGCGACATTCCCATGGAGCGGCCGCGCCGCAGCCTGCCGCATTCAGCGCGGGCACCGGCCAGAGCGCTTCCCCGCCCGGCGGCCGGGCGCGCCTGACACTAATAGCTCGCGGCTCAGGTACGAGCGGGCGCCGCGTTTGACTCCATTCAATTCACAACCGGCCGCGCTTGCAGGTGTCGCCTTTTGAAACCGCCATTCAGGCGGCCGCTGTTCACTTCTCGCTGCGCCGCGGGTTTTGTAGAAGCGCAAGAATGGGGCTGATTATTCCCGTGCCCACATGCCGCCCCCACACGCCCCCACCCCCGCGGACGCGAGGCTTCCCCGGGCCAAGAGAGGCGTTTAATTAGTTCTGGGGCCGCGGAGAGCCAGCGCGGCCGACAAAGCCCCGCTCCCCAGGTAACCCGGGTTCCCTGCGGCCCCGGGAGGGGTCGCGCGGTGCCAGAGCACGGGCCTCTGGCCGCGCGCTCTCTCCGGCGACTCCGCCGTCTCCCTGCCTTGTGGCCGGGTTCCTCGCCGGCCGATGGCTCGTCCGGGGCTTGGGTGTCCTCGGCCAGTCCCACCTGCGGCCCCCGGGTGCAGTGGCTCTAGGGCGCCGCGCTCCCTCCCCGCCTCTCTGTCCTCGGTGCCAGGCCAGCCGGAAAGATGGCAGCGTGGTGGGCAAAAGTCAGGTGGCCCTTGTGTGTGGGTGTTCTCTTGGATCCTTGTCACCTTCCCCCTTCCCCCATCTCGGGGAGACCTTGGAGACACTTTTCCCCCAGCCGCCTCTGCGTCTTGGCGCCGCGTGCTCCGGGCTCAGGGCGCACGGTTGGGCTTGGGAGTGGGGAATGGCCGCCTCGTCGTTGCCGCTACTGGCGACACTCCGGCGCCAGCGCCAGCCCAGGACGCGCACATCTGCCGGCAGCACCGGCCCGAGTCGGACTCACTGGGTTCCCTGCGCCACTGGCGCAACCGCACCCAAACCCGCCTGGCCCTCGGAGGGCTGTGCGCGCCGGGCCGTTGGCGGTGCAGGGGCCGGGGCAGAACGAACCCGCCGCGCGCGGTGCTGCAGGGCCGGGCGCTCGCGCGATACCTTTGCCCCGGAGCTGGCGTCGGCAGCAGGGCGGCGGAGGGGCGCCCCCTCCCGCCTTATCATTGGATTTCCGCGAGCGTCTGAGGACGGCGCACCGCATTCGTTCCACTCGCCGCGCTCTGTGAACTGGCGGGCGGGGCCGGCCCGGCTGGGGAGGGCCGGGTGGTCCCACACCCC
>NW_007251071.1:917751-937438 GCF_000164805.1 Carlito syrichta
TTATTTATGGGCTTCGCTTGATGGGGGCGCGGGGGGGGGGAGGGTGAAGGGAGTCGGGGGAGGCATTGGGCTCTGCTCAGTCCCGACCCAGTTCAAGGCTAAGGGCAGACGGAGGTCACAGGAGGCTAGAACCTCTCCAGGGAGGCGAGCGCTGTGCCAGAAGGGGCATTTTGCCCACACGTTGAGCTGCTTGGGCCCCCAGGGGCCTGCCAGGATTTAACTTGAACGTCCCACGTGGGCCCATCCTCTCCTTGTCTATCTTCCAGTGTAAAGATGAGCCTGGGAACCCGCGCATTTAGCAGCTATTCCTGGTTGAAGCAGTGGCTTTCTCCACACTGGCCTCACCTGGGGCCCGTCATTCCCTGCCCAGAAGAAAGCAGGGAAGGCATATTGGCTCCTTTGGGCTAAACCAACAACTATGCCCACTGTGGGTACTCTGTGCCCTTCTGTGTCTCCAAAGGACAAGAACCCACCTCTCCCCCTTAAGCTGGCTTCTAAACTGAATGGCACTTACTCCCGAGGGAGCCCTCAAATGCCTTGTCATGGCAAGATACTGAAAAAGAAAAATAGCACAAAAAATACTGCTATGATATTAAGTAAGACAATAAAAAAGAACAGCTGGTGCTTAATGATTTGGGAGGACAACTTGAGAAAGAGGATGAAGCAGACAGAAATGTTGCATGTGTCAAAGGGGAACATCCAAAAGTTTTAGAGGTCCCTGCTGTGCCTCACATGAACTGGAATCCTTTTCTTGTTGCAGGGGCACCACCACCATTACTTTTATATGTGTCATTAATTATTGAGATTAACTTTTGACTGTGTAAAACTGAGTAATTTTCTTAAAGTAGCAGAGAAGTTTGCCCAGGAATGGTGATAAGGAAAAAGAATATGGATGTATCTGAAAAGGATTGTTCGAAAGGAGAATAAAGGGGGAGAGAACAGATTCCTTACAAGATAAAATAAAGTCTTTCCCATCTTAAAAACTTTTTAAAAATCACCCTCTCCTCTCTCTTACCACATTCACAGCTATAGTTCTTGAATACATTTCCCTAAATGGGTATCTCCAGTTCCTTGCCTTTATTCAGTTGTCACTCTGCATTTTGGCCCCCACTTTTACAATGAAACTCTTTTAAGATCATTTGCACCAGTAACTTCCATGTCTCCAAATTTAGGGACAACTCACAGACTTTGTCTTGCTTAAAATTGTAGTAACAGACCTGTCCTTCATCCTGATCACAAAAGTAGAATTTGTGGCATCATATTGTGCTTCTTTCTCCTTTTCAAACCCACATTCAATAAGTTCACAATGCCTAGCAATTCTCTCTCCCCAGATCTCTCTCCAATCTGCCCAGCCACCACCCAGTTCAGGCCTTCAGCACATGACAGCTGTTCTGCTGCAGCCTTGTGCTTGAGCTCCCTGCCTGTGACCTCGCTTTACTCCCATCCATGCTCCACACCACAGCCCAAGTAGTCTTTCTAAATGACCAGCTGGATCGTGCTACTCCCCAGCTTACAACACTGATGGCTCTCTGTTCCCTGCAAATTTGTTACTTACAAATTTGTACTATTGTACTAATCAATTACGCATATTATAGAGAATGCACAAGACACATGCTTTTTTCTTTTTAGTTAAAGTCTCACTCTGTCACCCAGGCTGGGGCGCAAGGGTACAATCATGGCTTACCACAGCCTTGACTCCTGGACTCTGGTGATCCTTCCACCTCAGTGTTCCAAGTAGCTGGAATTACAGGCACACACCACCACCACGCCCAGCTAATTTTTTTGTTATTGTTTGTAGAGATGAGGTCTTGCTATATGGCCCAGGCTGGTCTCAAACTCTTGGGCTCAAGCGATCCCCCCCGCCTTAGCCTCTGAAAGTGCTGGGATTACAGGCATGAACCACTGTGCTTGGCCTACAAGACACACACATTTTAAAATAACAAAATAAAGATATAACTGATAGTTCTAATATCCTCCCATACCCCAATAGAGCTTATCCACTCTGGAAATGACTGGCCTATATGATGCCAAACTCTGCAACACAGCTTAAAAGGTCTTCTTTAACCTAGACCCTGTCCACATTCCTATCCTTATCATCTCTCTTTGCTTCATCCTCAATAAAGTTATTTTATTTCTTCAAATGTCATGGTGACCATTCTGTCTGTTTCACATTTATCTCTACCTACACTCTTCATTCCCACTCATCTATATGCTCCATGAAAAAAGGATCCGTTTTATGTACAGCTCTGTCATAAGGGCTTATCACAGTTCCCAGCACATGGTAGGCACTCAATAAATGTATGTTACACCAATGAACATAGTACTCCTCTGAGCCAGTCATATTTTCCATAAAAGGACTGGCAAGCAGAGAAAGCTGGTTAATAGAAAATGAAAAGGATGAAGATTGCAGAAGGGAGCAGAAAGAAGCACAGGAAACATGGAAAGATTGTTCAGGCATCTTTCTAGATCATGATGTGCTGTCTAGGTGGGATACAAGCTTGGCTGCCCTATAAAAGAGTTTAAAAATATGAGACAAATTTATTTATATCTCACAAAGACAAAAAAAAAAAAAAAAGCTGATAGGGGTCTATATGATACCAGGCTTAGTATGGGGTCTAAATGACATGAGACGTTCAGGTTTGTCTATGTAGTTACTCATCTATCCTCTGCATATAGCTTTCAACTCATGGTTCAGAATAGCTGCTCCAGTTCTTCCCATTGCCTCAGCATTCCAACCAGTGGGAAGAGGGAAAGTGACAACATAGGACATGTTCTCCTTCAAAACTGAGCCTCAAAGGTAAGCCTCACTTCTGCTCACAGCACATTAGTTGGAAGTTAGTTTCACAGCTACACTGAGCTGCAAGGTTGAGTAGGATATGTAGTTGTTATTCTGGATTGTCTTGTGCCCAGGTAAAATTCTGGAGTTCTATTACTAAAGAAGGAGTGAATGAATAACAGGGAGAACGTTCAGTCCCTGCAACACTTGGTGCCACGACCTTCCTGAGACCTCACTACATTCCTGCTTCCACATTCTAGAAGATGTTCTGTATCCTAGACCATAGCCTGCTTTTAATGCTTAATTTAGTCCAAATTAGTTTCCATTACTTTAAACCAAAGGATTTTCAATGAATATACAATGGTACTGAGTATTTATTCAATGACACTAGGTGCAGAACATTAAATGCAACATCCCAGCTATATCAGGTAGGCTAGGTTGTGCTGTTGTCCCCATTCCTAAATCTCAGTAGTTTCACACAACAAAAGCCTCCTCTTGGTCCAAGTTATCAGGGGGACTCTGTTCATTGGAGTCAGTCAAGGTCCCAAGTTGATAGATGTTCTGCCCCAAGGTGTGTTTCTACAATCATTACAGAAGGGGAAAGCAAAAGAAACCAACTGTTCCCTGGCTCTTTAGCATCCTCTCAGTAGTGACAAGTCATTTTCACTTGTCTTTTATTAGCCCAAGCAAGTCATGTGGCCACATCTCATCTCAAAGAGGATGGAGCAGTATAAGCTATCATCTACCTGGAAGAAGAGCTAGAGTCCTTGTGGTATGCCCTACCAGCTCCCATGGCCTATGTATGGAGGAAGCTTCTTGGGTTAACTTTTATTTGTAAAGCATCCAGAAAGTGTACTATGATCCATGTGCATCTTTCCTTCTCTGCTCAAACCTGTCCCACTAGAAAAGGAAAAGTACTTCCTAGGTCCTGCCTGGGAATCTCCAAGACCAGTGACAACATAAATCCCTCACACCATTTTAAATCCGGGTAGGGAAACATCATAATAATGGATGATGTATGACCAGCTTTATTTTCATCTAAGACATCCCTTAATACTTTGAGGAGACTCTGCATGAATTCTTAACTCTTTGATTTCATTTCTGACATTCCTTAACATTTTTAGGCATCTCTGTACATATTCCTAGCTCCATCTTGGATTTTTACAATGACTTTGTGCTCAGGTATGGTAGGTACCAAGCTTCTGGGGAGTGGGGAAGACACTGAGAATCAGGAGTGAGTGAGAAAACAGAAAGATATTCTATCATGAGGTAAATAAAGGGAAATCAGTTTCCAAGGCTAGCAAAGCCTAAATGAAGGTGAGATTCAAAGGACATAAGAAAATCCCCCAAACACCTTCAAATGACAGCAATAAGGCCCAAGCACCACATTTAAAACATTTGTTCCTGTGATTATGGCATTACCTTTCAAGGACTTTAACAAAATGTCAGAGAAAGGATAACGTGGTTGCTCTGTGTTGCTTGTACCTTAGGGGAGCAGATGGTTTCCTTTATGACCTCTAGCTGGGACCAATGGCCCTGAAGTAATTGGCTTTTAAGGAGGGCAAAAAGGATAATTTGGGGCACTGGGCATTCTTTGAAGACACGGGCGCTGGTGGGGCATCCATGTGGTCATCACAAGGCCACTCCATACCTGGAATAGGGCTGAAGTGCAGAGGCAGGACTAAGATGTGAAAAGCCATGTTAAAAGGCATTGAACCTGGGCTGTGCTTGAGCCTGAAACTGTAACAGCCCATGGATTTGCTGGAGAGCTCTTCCTCGAACCAGGGAAGTTGATGGGCTACTGCACACCTCTAGGCTTTAATAAACAGGTTCAACCTCCAGGAACACATTGCTGCCCCTCTTCTTGTGGTCACAGTCCCTCAAGACTCTCTTAGCCCAACACTGTTCCTTTCATGAAGCACCCCACCGGCCCCTTACTCTTGTACTGAGCCCCTGTATCTCAAGTCCAACCCTTACTGCGCTGGGTTATAATTAATCGCTCTACTTCAAGAGTGTGTTAGGAATAGAGACCACATTTTACTCATCTCTACCTTCTCCATAAGTAACACAGTGGCTTGAATATAACCAATGCTCAAGACATATTTCTTAAAGAAATAGATAAATTAAGGCTTAAAACAGGGAGCTTTACATTTTCTTAGTATTTCTGCATCACTTATAACTTCATATATAATGATGAAAAACAGTAAGTTCATTTATTTTTTTTAAAATTTAAGTAGCGGGTGCAGTGGCAGGCACCTATAATCCCAGCTACTCAAGGCTGAGGCAGGAGGAATGCTTGAGCACAGGAGTTTGAGGCTGCAGTGAGCTGTGATCACAACACTGCACTCCAGCCTGAAAAACAGAGCAAGGCCACAATTTTAACGATTGACATTTTCGAGACAGTAGGCTCCAAACATGTTCTATTTGGGTACAGGGAAAATTTTAGAACTGCTCTTTTATTTGTACTCATCTTAACTTTTATTTGTGCATGTTTAAAAATGTACTCAGTGTACTACTACAATCTTGGTTGTATGCAATTTTAAATACATAAAATACATATATTTACAAGAGTGCATACTCAAAACTGGTAATAAGTATGTTGGGCATGGCCAATCTTAACACTCCCTGCACACTATTTCCCCCTCCTCCTTTGATAACACTCCATGTTTTAACCAAATCTATAAGACTACATTTGTCTGCTTCCCTTGTTGCTAGATGTGGCCATGTGATAGCTCAGGTCAGTTGAATGTGACCAGCTGTGGTGTATGCAATCTTCAAGTTGTGTCCCTAAAAGGAAAGAAGGAACCTGTGCCTTTTCCTTCTACTTGGTGGGATGCAGACACAATGTTAGGAGTTGGAGCAACCACCTTGGACCTAGGTAAGGAAGCCATAATTCAAGAAGCAACAATGTACAAGGAAGCTTGACCTCCCACCCATGTTGCTAGCATATCTTTTTGAGTCAGGGTCTCACTGTGTTGCCCAGGCTGGAGTACAGTGGTGTGATCCCAGCTCATTGCAGCCTCAGTCTACTGGATTCATGTGATCTTTCAGTTTCAGCCTTCCGAGTAGCTGGGACTACAGATGCGCCATCACATCCAGGCAAATTTTTTAAATTATTTTTTTGTAGAGACAATGTCTTACTATGTAGCACAGGCTGGTCTTGAATCCTGGGCTCAAGCAATCCTCTTGCCTTGGTCTCCAAAGTGCTGGGATTATAGGCATGAGCCACCAGGCCTGGTTCTACCACATAAACTTTGGTCCAATTATGTTCACACTACTACATGAGAGAGACATCAGTGTTATATTTTAAATACTCTTTTCTTTAGATATTTGTTACAGAAGTCAGGCCCCTTATCCAAAATAATACAAAGTATGCAGTCAAAAAAGTTCAGAGAAACTTTTTTTTTTTGAGTCAGAATCTCACTCTGTTGCCCAGGCTGGAGTGCCCTGGCATACTCACAGCCAAGAAACTAGCTTTTAAACTGATTCCTTTATACAGCCAATCAAGGCTCAAGGGGAAATATACCGATGGGACAAAACCCTCCAATTCTTCTTTGAATCCCTATGATAGCACTTCTCATTTATGCCTATTTCTTGTTTTCTTTTTCTTCTCTATTTCATAGACATTTAATAAAAATGTATTTATTAATCACTGAGTATAGGGGAAACAAGATGGGAACTGGCATTGATTGAGTGCTTACTATGTGCCAGATACTTTACATATATCATTTTATTTACTTTCCACAATAATTCTCAGAGTAGGTATTATTTTTTTCTTCTCCTTTCTATAGCAAATGAATCTAAAGCTCAGTGAGATTAAATAACTTACTCAGGAACAAACAAGTTTAAAAGGTAGAGCAGATATTTGAATTTAAATTGAGATCTACAAGGGAGGACCCCCAAATACTGGCATTATCATCTAGAGGGTGGACCCTTTGTAGTACACTCAGAATTTGTTTCTCTGGATCAAACGATCAACTTTTGAGAAGGTTGCTTCATGACTTGTGGAAGAAACATCCTGAGTTGTGGCAACAGGTAACTGGTTCTTCCACCATGAAATGTACCTGTCCATACAACGCTAAGTGCTTAGCAGTTTTTGAACAAAAATGTCATGATCCCCCGATCTTGCCCCCAGTGCCATTTTTGTTTGTTTGTTTCCTCAAATGAAAAAAGTCCTCAAAGGGAAACAAACGTTTCGCCGATCTGGAAGAGATGAAACAAAAAAGGCATCAAAACCAATGAGTTCAAAAACTGTTGTGAGCAGTGGGAAAGCATCTCAATAGGTGTATTGCATCAAATGGAGAGTAATTTAAAAGTGACTGAAGTTTATTTTTTGTTTTAGTTTATTTTGTTTTATTTATTTATTTTATTTATTTTTTATTCTAAAGATGTGAGGTACTGTTCAGGGTTAGGTATACAAATGTCCATTATACAGCCTCGACCTCCTGATCCCAGGAGGTTGAGGCTATGGTGAGCTGTGGCCGTGCCACTGTACTGTAGGAAACAGTGAGACTTAACTCAGAAAAAAAAAAATTAAAACCCTCATGCTTCAATATCCTTTTCATGCTTCAATATCTTTTTCACTGCTAACTGAAAATCTGAAGTAACTTTTGGATTTTCAGGACCCCTTAATGTATATACTCAAATGATCCCTTTTTCTTTAAACTCTGAATGATTGGTCTCAAAATGATGGTGCAACTTAACTGACATCATGATAATATAAGAACATGTTCTGTTGTATAAGACACAATAAGATATGAAGGTAGCCCTCATCATACTGTCTCCATAAGATCATTACCTGTGTCATCAAAAATTTTGGAGGGCAGAGGCAGTGGATTGAAATATCCAAAGTGTTGGAAGAACAAAAACCTGTCAACCAAGAATCCTATATTTAGCCAAACTGTCCTTCAAAAATGAGGGAGAAATCCAGACATTCCCAGATAACCAAAAGTTGAGTACCACCAGTCCTGCCCTGCAATGAGGGGAGTCCTTCCATTTGAAAAGCAAAGACTAGACAGGAGGAACTCAAAGCTTTATAAAGAGAAAGATCTCTGGTCAAGGTAAATATACAGGCAATTAGAAAACACAGTACCATTTTTGTTTTGTACATGATTTAAGAAACTAATGCATTTAAAAAACATCATTTTAGTTGATATGGACACAGTGTATGCAGATATAATTTTGTGATACAAATAACTGAAAGATCACTTGGATGAGAGAAAGAAATAATATTTTCTTCTTTTTGCTTGGGTTTGCTTTGACTTTTAGGGCTCTTTTTTGGTTCCATGTGAACTTCAGGATTGTTTTTTCTACTTTTGTTAAGGATGACATTGGTAATTTGATAGAGACTATGTAGAATCTATAGATTGCTTTGGGCTTTATGGATATTTTAACAATATTAATTCTTCCAATCAACAAGGATAGAAAGTTTTTCCACTTTTGTGTCATTTATAATTTTTTATGTTAAATATGTGGGGTACAATTCAGATTTAGGTATACAGATGTTCATTATTCAGGTACCCTTATTGACAAGGTGTGCTGCCCCCACTACCCTGGCAGTTTCCTGCTACTGCCAATCCTGCCCCTGCCTTCCCTTGGCAGTTTCCCACTATTGCCAATCTCTTTCTTATAGTATTACAATAGTTGTTCAAGGTCCACTTATGAGTGAGGACATGTGATACTCAGTTCTTTGTTTCTGTGATAGATCACTCAGTATTATAGCTTCTAAGTCCATCCAAGTTATTGTGAAGTTCATAATTTTGGTCTTCTTTATGGCTGCATAATATTCCATTGTGTATATGTACTCCATATTTTTTTTGTATCCAGTCCTCTTTCTATGGGCAGCATGGTTGGTTCCATGTTTTTACCATTGTGAATAATGCTGCAATAAACATGTATGTGCAGGTATCTTTTTCATAGAGTGATTTAAGTTCCTCTGGGCATATTCCCAGTAGGGGGATTGTGGGGTCATATGGCAGGCTGATTTTTAGATCCTTTAGGAATCGTCACACTGTTTTTCACAGAGGTTGTACTAGTTTACACTACCACCAACAGTGTAGAAGTGGTCCCTTTTCACCTCATCTTCTCCAGCAGTTGTAGTTTTCTGAGTTATTGATGATGGCCATCCTGACCGGAGTTAGGTAGTGTCTCAGTGTAGTTTTAATTTTCATTTCTTTGATGATTAGTAAGGCTGAGCATTTTTTCATGTATCTGTTGGCTGCTCATATATCTTCTTTTGAGAAGTGTCTATTCATATCTTTTGCCATTCTACATCTTTCAGTGGTGCATTTAGTTCATTTACATTCAGGCTAATTATTGAGATGTAAGAGTTTATCCCTGTCATGAGGTTCTTACTGAGTTTGCTGTTGCTGCTTCTATTTGTTTGTTTGTTGTCTTTTTTTGATTTTGGGGTTGATTCATGTGTGTTTTCAATCTTTTTCTTGCATTCTTGTAAAGGATATTGTCATTCTTTCTTTCTTTCGTCTGTGTTTAATACTTTCTTAAGTGTTTCTTATAGAGTTGGTCTGGAGGCAGCAGACACCCTTAGGGATTGAATGCCTGGGAAGGATTTCATTTCTCCATCACTGATGAAACTTAGCTGGGTAGGTAATTCTTGGCTGAAATTTTTTTTATCTTTGAGAGCTTTGAAGACTGGGCTCCAAGCTCTCCTAGCCTGAAGTGTTTCTGTAGATAAGTCTGCTGCTATTCTAATTGGTCTTCCCTGGCAGGTAATCTGACCTTTCTCTCTTGCTGCCTTTAGGATTTTTTCTTTTATATGTACTTTGTGGAGGCAAATGACTATGTGTCTAGGAGTTGGTCTTCTTATCTGTTGTCTTGCAGGGGTTCTCTGAACCTCTTGTGTTTGAATGATCTCATCACTGATGAGATGAGGAATGCTTTCTTGGATAATTTCATGGAATGTTTGTTCTGGGATGGTCTCTGTCTCTCTATCTGCCCCAGGGATTCCAATCAATCTTAGGTTCAGTCTCTTGAAATAATCACTCATCTCTTGGAGGTTTTGTTCTGTCTTTTAAAGCTTCTTTTCTATGTTTTTAACAGTTTGGGTTAGTTCCGTATTTTGTTCCTCAAGTTCCGAGATTCTTTCTTCTGCTTGGTTAATTCTGCTTTTCATGCTTAACAGTTTATTGTTTGTTTCATTCACTGTATGCTTTACTGCTGTTTTCTTAGTTATCAACTCCTTCATTTTTTCCTCTTGTTTCTCCTCATTTTTATTTATTCTCTCTATTAATATCTTGATTTCTTGGTTTGTGGTTTGAGACCAGTCATTCTGGGGGCTCTTCATTGTTTGAGTTCTGAAGTCTGTATTCTCAGTGGGCTTAGCTTCCAAGAGTTTGTGTAAGACTCATATTCTTCCTTTGGTTTTTCTTCATTTGTGTAGGTTTTCCTCCTTCTCACCTTTTTTTTTTTTTTAACCCTTCTTTAATTCTGTTGTTCGGTGATAGGAGGATAGCTTTTATTTGTTTGCTCAACCTCCTATTCTTCCTTATGTAGATCTTCTGGTTTTGTTCAATTATGAAACAGACTGGGGGTGGGAGCCTGTACTTTTTGCAGTTTTGAGATTTAATTAAGTAGGAGCTGTGAATCAGAAGTTTTCTGCAGATATCAGTATCTGCTGATAGGTGTGTGGGTCCCCTGGAATCCACTTCCCACTGCCTTATAATCTGTCCATGAAGTGGGGGTATCTGTTTGCCCCCCGAAAGTACAATGAGATAAGAAAAGAGAAAAGAATGGAAAAAGGAAAGAGGAAGATGAAAAGGAGGTGGAGAGAGAGAAGAAGAAGAGGGAAAACAGACAGGTGTACCAACTAATGAATAAACAGAGAGATAAAGAAAGAAAATGCAAAAAAGACAAAAACATACAATCATAGAAACAAAGAAACAAACAAAAGCCCCCTGTTGGTGTATTCTTCCTCAAAAATACCCATATATAAACAGAAAATCTAAAAAAAAAAAAAATTAAAATAACATAAAAAGTAAGTTAAAAAACATAGACAAAAACAGAGAGAGAGAAAAAAAAGGTAAAATTAAAATTAAAAAAAAAAAAGCCGGGCTCAGTGGCTCAGCCTGTAATCCCGTGCCTTGGGAGACTGAGGTGAGTGGATTGCTTGAGCCCGCGGGTTCGAGACCCATCTGGACAACTTGGTGAGACCTCATCTCTACAATAAATCAAAAATTAGCCGGGCGTGGTAGCTAGTGCACCTGTAGTTCCAGCTACTTGGAAGGCTGAGGCGAAAGGATTGCCAGAACCCAGCAGGTCGAGGCTGAGGTGGCTGGGAGCAGCCACTGCACTCCAGTCTGGGTGACAGAGTGAGACTCCAACTCAAAAAACAAAAATAAATAAATAAATAAATAAATAAATAAAAATAAAAAAACAAACAAGAAAAAAAGAAAACTCTCTCCATGGCCATTTCTGTGACTCCAGGTTCCTTTCAAGCCTCTGCCTTAGGGAAAGGCTCTGGTCTCCATTTCTTCCCCTCCTTTCTCACCACTGACTGATAGGGTTGCTCTCAGCATGGGTCAGATGCCCTATGGACTACTGTGGGAAGAGGATGGATCGAGATCCAGACTCACCCTAACTCGTTGCTGCTTCTGTTAAGTCTCCCATTCAGATCTGACATGTTTGTGCTTGTTCCAGCATGGGGGAGGGGCATCTGTCTCTCCGAGTCTGATGAGAAGATAGTCTTAGGGTCCCAAGATGGAGGCTGGGCAGAGCTGGGTGGGGCAATGCAAATCTCTGCCCCATCCCAGGATTGAGAAGATGGTGCCCATGGGCGTCTTGTCACCAGTGTTGGAGTTTTATTCCAGATTTCCAGATTTCCATGACCTGCCTTCTCCACGGTGTCTCCTGCTTGTGCCCAGTCTGCTACTGCAGGTGATAGCATAGGCCAGGTGCCAGGTCGTGAGGGGTGGTTGTTCTCTGTTGCCTCCTCTCAAGAGAACCCTGAGAATGGCAGATGATCCTGTGTGCCTAGGTCTCCAATCTCAGGGCAGCGGTGGGGTTGAAGTCACCTCTGGAGGAAACCCCCAGGTTCATGAGCCCAAGTCTCAGATGACCTTGCACTCACCCTCACCTACCAGCACACACCCACTCATGCAGACAGTCTTTATGGTCACTCGCTTTTGCAGAAACTCTCACAGTCTGACCTGTTCCATCGCCATCTTGCCTGGAAGCCCCTGTTATTGTTTCTTAAGATTATCATCTAAAGGATGTCAAAAAACTGAAAAAAATATTGTAATAATGCTGTGAATAATTCATTGAAGAAATATGGATCCAGAAAATCAGAGTTCCACGGAAATTACAGGTCCAGTGGTAGGTCGCCTCCAGGAAAATCAATCCCAGTTATGGAAATAGTCCCCTTGTTATGAAGAAAGAAAAGACTATAATATGATTCACTGATGACACAGGAATGAGCAGATTTCAAGGGACTGTATCTTATAACAAGCCTGGCTTATTGTTCCTTCCAGGTGAGACAATCACCCTTGGCTTCTCTGCAGGGTTAGTGAGAATGGAAGAGTTGGAGGGGGAAATCTGGCTCTTCCCGAAATCATGTACTCAGAGCCTTGGTGTGAGCCTAATGGTGACTTAGAGAGAGAAACTACAGAGGAGAATCAAGAAAAGTTGGCCTGCTTGGATGCCCCTCGCTGAGCACTGTGGTCTTGCTTTCTGTCTCTGTATAGACTTTTCTCTGTGAGGACGAGACTACGTCAATGAACTACTTTTCTAGCCCCCACTTTGAAGCCAGGAGCATTAACAAAAAGTCATTAGCTAGGCCTAATCCTGACTGCCCCCAAAGTCATGAGAATAGCTGACTAGAGAAGTGTGCTATCCATGGTGAATCAGGGTATTTGTTGATATTTGTCCACTAGGAATCCAGGAGGTCAAATAAGAGTGACCAACACCAAGAAAAATGACTCCTACCTGATTGAGGGGGTCCCCACTTCTCACAATGATATACATTGATCCATACCACCATGTATTGAGCACCTACTACTAAATAACTTATTGAGCAAGTACAACTATGTGTCTGGCACTGTTGGTGTACTTCATATTTGTTAAGTCACTAAATCCTCTCAAGCACCCAATGAGGTAGTATCACTACAGTTTCTCTTTGCATATGCAGAAACAGAGGCACAGTATGGCATCAGAGCCTGAGTCATGACTGGGGGCATGCAGTTACTGATTTCTTATAAAACATAAGCATGAAAACTGTACATCTGTATTTTCAGGAAGACTTCCCCCAAACCTGATGTTTCTTGACTAATAGTGAGCACTTCTCTGCTTGAACCAGACATGGTCTAGCATTTGCTTTTTCAAATATAAATAAGCCCAAGTGAGGAAAGGTTGTTGTTCTAGATAGGATTTTAAAGGAACAAGAGTCATACTACTACTGAAATGCCCCAAGCCGGGCTCGGTGGCTCAGCCTGTAATCCCGTGCCTTTGGGAGGCTGAGGTGAATGGATTGCCTGAGCCCGTGGGTTTGAGACCCGCCTGGGCAGCGAGACCTCATCTCTACAATAAATTAAAAAATCAGCCAGGCGTGGTAGCTCATGCCTGTAATTCCGGCTACTCGGAAGGCTGAGGCAGAAGGATCGCCGGAGCCCAGCAGGTCGAGGCTGCAGTGGCTGGGAGCGGCCACTGCACTCCAGTCTGGGTGACAGAGTGAGACTCCAACTCAAAAAAAAAAAAAAAAAAAAAAGAAATGTCCCAATATCTTCAGGACCCCTGATATGAGTGAAAGGCATTATTGATAAGAGGCAGAAAAAATTCTGAGGAAATCAAAATCATGGTCTACCGAGTCAGACCACTGACAGAACACAAAGGCATTCTAAGAAATGCCGAAAGTGTGAACTGAACTGTGAGTTTTCAGATGGAGTGAGTGGTGCTTAGTGAAAATAAAGTTACCCAGCAGTAGAGCCATATGATGAACCATTATGCCACTGCTAGGGCCTGTCAGTAAAGATATGGAGAAACTGTGATGAGATACTATCCAGTGAAAAATGCAAATACAGAACTGGAAATGCATGGAAGAAAAAAGATCAAAATGTTGACAGCAATCACATAGGTTGTGGAACTGCAGACAATGCAGATAAGGAGGTGATTTTCATGAGTATTTAGTAATTTTAAATGCCCTTTACATTGTTGAACCCCTCTAAGTTTTTGTTTGATATTTATTTCATGCAGGGAATACCCATCTAATTTGGCAATTTTATCCAGTGCCATCCATTTTGGATTATTACAGAAGGGACTCACCCTTTGGCTACCCCCACCAGCCTTTGCTGGGTCCATCTATCAATGTGTTCTTGCTGACTTTTGAGGGCACAAGCTAATATCCAGGGTCTCTGGAGGACTCCTCTAGGGCACATATGAAAAAGTCATAAGCTCTCAAATTTTTCTTTTGAAAAAAAATAATAAGTTCACTAATTAAAAAAAAAATTCCTGCATCTATGTTCACATTTTCAAAACTCAAAAGATACAAAGAAGTAAACAGAGATAAATTCTATCCATTGGTCACTCAGTTCCTTTCTCAGTGCAACCAATATTACCAGTGTGTTGTGTATCCATCGAGTGGTACCTGATGCCTACACAAATACTCTTCCATGTATTCATTGTACTCTTTTTAAAATGTAAATGAGGACATGCTAGTCACTTTTGCTCCCTTCACTTAACAATGCATCTTGGAGATCATCTAACATCACTTTGTCAAAAGCATCCTCATTCTTTTTTGTGGCTGCTGAATTTCCATGTCATGGATAAACCATATTTCACTTAAGGTTCTACCAGTGGACACGAAGAGAGAAAACATGCATTGCTTTGAAAAGAAACAAACATCAGAAAAAAGTTCCTGTTTCTAAGAAAGTCACTGTTGTTCTTTCCACTGCTCACTTTGGAGGTCAAGATACAGGAGTCCAGTAATAATGACTTGCAATGTTGACATTACTAAAGTTCAAACACCTTCATAATAACAAGACTGAAGGACAAAGCTCAGAAGCTTTGCTATTCATCAAATAAACCCTGGTATGACAGAAAGTGCTTATTTGGATAATTATATCAGCATTTAGGTGTTTTTCCCTTTAAAGATTAATGTTTAACAAAGAGAAATGCAAAGGCAAGAAGAAAGGAGGTGTGGTGTCCTGCATACAGGTCTTCTTTGTGTTTCACTGTGATCATGTGTCTCCTGCCTCATTCCCAAAATGAGATGTGTCCCAGCTTTATCAACTTATTGTTTTAGGCTGAGCAGTCATAGAATGAAGAGTGTCTCATGGGAGGCACCCCGTATAATGCTGAGATTCCCCACTCCCTTGGGCTGGAAATCCACTTATTCCACCAATAGTTCCATGGCACCAACATTCGACTACAGATGAGCTAGTCTTTCTGAATCTGTTTCTATTTGTATTTTTCATTTTTTAGTGTAGTCTCACTCTGTTGACCAGGCTGGAGTACAGTGGCACGCTCACAGTTACCGCAGCCTCGACCTGCTGGGGCTCAAGCAATCCTTTCACCTCAGCCTTCCAAGTAGCCAGAACCACAAGCATGCACCATCATACTCAGCTAATTTTTAGATCTCACCAAGTTGCCCAGGCTGGTCTCAAATCCCTGGACTCAGGCGATCTTCTTGCCTCTACCTCCCAAATTGCTGGGATTACAGGCGTGAGTCACCATGCCTGGCCTGTTTCTACTTGTAAATGATTAAAGATATCTGACAGGCACAGTGATTCACTCCTGTAATCCTGGCACTTAGGAGGTCAAGGTGAGAGGATTTCTTGAGCCCAGGAATTCAAGACCAGTTTAGTCAATATAGCAAGACCTCATCTCTACAAAAATAAAAAAATTAGCTGGGCATGGTGGCACATGCCTGTAATTCAAGCTACTCAGGAGACTGAGGCAGAAGGATTGCTTGAGCCCAGGAGGTCGGTTGAGGCTTTGGTGAGCTCTGCTTGTGGCTCTCCACTCCACCCTGGGCAAGAGAATGAGACCCTGACTCAAAAACAAAATAAAACAAAAACCCACAAATACCTGCCCAGTTGATCTCACAGTGCTGTGTTAGGATCCAAGAAGCTAGTTCATGCAAAACTCATATGAAGGCAATTACATTAAATATAGCAAAAGAGAGGGGACAGAAGAACAATTTGTAACATGTGAGGTATAGAGACAGTCAAACCTGGTGCTGAATTCTGACGCCTTGTCTCCCTGGCCATGCCAACTGGGGTTTAAGGCCAGGTCTCCTTTATTCCTCTGTTGGATAATGAAGGCTCCCTTTCAGCCTGCAGAATTATGAGGATGAATGAAAACATTTTTGAAAATCCCCCAAAACATTCATTTCTACCTTTTCTAGGATGAGTATTATTCGGTCTACCTATTTTGGGGTAGAATAAGTGTGAGCCCTTTAAACAAATCCACGGAGTGTGGAGCACCATGAGAATGTTCAATGTAGCAGCTGGAGGACGGAGAGCTCCCATCCTTCATGAATGGTCTCTGCCCCAAATTCATCCTGGAGAAGAGGAAGGGACTGGAGCTCTAACCTTCCAGGCATTGTTTCAACAAGCTGGGAAGAGACTCTGGAGAGTTTGCTGGGAAACAAATGAGCAAGCAAGTATTCTGGTCCCTGAGACTCTTGGGAGGGAGAGAGAGCAAGATGAGACAGACAGAGCAGCCAAGCATGGCAACTCATGCCTGTATTCCCAGTGCTTTGGGAGGCTGAAGCAAGAGGATCACTTGAGCCCAGGAGTTTGAGACTAGCCTGGGCAACATAGCAAGGCCCCTGTTTCTGACACACACACACACACACACACACACACACACACACACACACACACACACACAAAGCCAGCATGGTGGTACACCCCTGTTATCCCAGGTACTCAGGAGGCTGAGGCAGAAGCCTTCATTATCCAACAGAGGAATAAAGGAGACCTGGCTTTAAATCCCTGGAGCCCAGGAGTTCAAGGCTGCAGTGAGCAGTGATTGTGGCACCACACTCCAGTCTGAGTAACAGAGCAAGACTCCATGTCTAACAAACACTCATTGTTTTTAGGAGGGAGAGAGAGAGAGAGAGAGAGAAGATGTGAGGTTTAACCTCAGTGGTCCTTGCCAGGTGTCCCCTTGGAACTGAGAAACTAGGAGAGGGGACAAGGCCTATAAGAAGCCTGAGGAGACATGGGAATCTGCTGGACCCAGGCTAACAGGGTGGCACTGAGCCCTTGACAGAAAACTTGAAAAAATCTTGAGGTCTCAACAGGATTTGGCACAAGGAAGAACCAAGCGCCTTTTCTGCTGCACACCTTGGGAGATGAGATATCGTTTTAAAATGAGGCAGGGGTTCTTAGGGTTAGGGGACATCTCTTATGAGGACAGAGTAACAAGAAGGAGAAGCCAGAACCCAGCAGAGAATGGAGAGGCTTGCAGCTTTGGGACTCACCTTTTCCCTCTAAGATGTACCTGAGCCTTTTGATCTACGGCCTCCATGAGGACTCAGGAGTGTTGGGGGAGGGCTGGAATGAGAGTTGGAGCCTCTAGCCTGGCAAGACAAGGCCCAGTTTGTCTTCTCCTCATCCAAGCTGTTGCTTCGAGTGGCAGAGGGCAGCCATCCACACTGTTGTGACCTCCAGTGACCCAGAGAAAATTCCCTTTATTAGCAGAGAAGTCTTTCTTCTTTTTATAAGAGAAAAGAACGATCATGTCTTACTTAAAGACTGTGTGTCTGTGTCTGCATGTGTGTGTCTCACCCAGTGTCAGTGTAGTGTCTGCAGGCCTTGTTCTAGCTTCTCAACAAGGCCAGTCTGCAGGCAGCCAGCAATTCTCTAAGATAACAAATTGGGGGATGAGGGTAGGAAGGAGGAAGAAGAGGGGTAGAAGGGTTGTGTCTGGAGCAAGTGAGTACCTTCTCTCTTCCTCTTACCTCATGCTCATCCATGCAGCCCCAGAAGCCGTCCAGAACTTCTGTGCTAAGTCTGCCCGGCCTCATACATAAGACAGTAAGGTTTCCCCCAGAAATGGATTTCCTATTAGCTCACCTGGATGCCCAAGGTCAATTTCTCTAACTCTTCCACAAACCCATCAAAAATACGTAAGATGATTTTCTGTAGAAGCTGATTGTCCAAATCACGTTGAATTACAACCTACCCATTTATACACACATACATTCACTCCCATGTCTCCAAGTCATGCCCTGTATCCATGACACAACAAACACTTTCTCGAGGGTTACATAGATCCACCAGAGAAAGCCTCAGTCTCCTGAAGCGAGCCTTCATAGGCCTAGGTCCAGTCTTCTCTTCAACGAATGGTTATCAATATTTTGGATGAGGCTTTGAAGTGCGGTCATTTACTATTCTTGCAAGGCTTCTGATTGGTCCAAGGGCATGTTTCCACTTAGTTTTAGTGTAACCAAGTGAGGGAAGGAGAGATCCTTTTAAATGTAAAGGGAATTGGGTGCACACTGCACCTGGCTAGATCACTGGTCTTGACCACCCCCCCCCCCCCCCCCCCCCGACATACTTATAGCTTTCTTCCCTTTGAGGCTAGAAAAAGAAATCCAACTTCAGAAAATTGCAGTTCAGGCTCTATCACAGGGGACCTGCCCATATTTGCATCTGTTTAAGAAGAAACATATCATTATTGAAGGGGTCAGGCTCTGAGAGTCTAAGCCATGAAAGAACTTGCTGAGGAACAGTCGATCCTTGGGTCCAAATGGTCAGGGACTCATCATGGTAGGGCAACATCTGATCTTCTAATCTTGTTACACATCTTTTGGTCTCTAAATTCAGTTAGATACAGAGCAATGTCTAAAACCAAGAAGCGTGTTTAAATCACTGTTCTTTAGAGGAGTGGGCTTGGATTTTGAGGGGAGTCTGAAAACCCAATAGAAGCCTCTAATGGTACAAATGACTGCAAAAGGAAGCGGCTGACGCAGGAAAATGACCCCTTTTATCCCCCTGTCGGGAGGAGAGCACTACGGCGCTTCTTAACTAACAGGGTGGAAGCTGGGTTTGGTTGCCAGCAGGAATTGCCCCGACCTAGAAAGTGCTTTCTTTGTTGCTCTTAAACTGAGGAATTCATGTTGCATCAGGTTTGTGATAAAGTGTGTCTTGGGGCGGAATATATAATACGGGGTGTGTGTGTGAATGGAAAGGTCGAGAAAGAAAGAAACAATCATTCAGGGATGGTCCCAGTGGCCAGTCAGAAAGGTGAGAGACTCCACCTTTGAAAACGGTTCACACTCTGCCCTTTAACTTCAATGCCCTCCCTCCGGACTGCTCCAGATCAGACGATTCAATTGACTCCTTTTGTACCCGGTTTATTGCTCAGAACCCCTAGGGTCTCGATTTGCTCTCAGAAGAAACGCGCCCCACTGAGCTGCTCTCGGAGGCAGCCCCTCCCGTCCCCCCATTCCTTTCTGCGCGCAGGGGAGGGCAGGGGGGACGAGGTGGCCCTTGAGTCGGTGTCGCTGGAGACAAGCACTGGGCACCGGAATCAGGCTCCGGATTGGCGTCCCATAGGAGCGCTCCTGGGACGCCTCGGGAGTGGGCCCGGGTCTCCTTCAAACCCCACCCGCCCATACTCTACAAACTGTGCGAGAGTCCTTGAAAAGTCCAGTGGTGAGACAGACGACCCGTACAGAATCCAGGCCGGAGCCCCTCGCGCGCCTCGGGGAAGCGGGTGGCGAAATGCACCCCCCTGGGAGCAGCCCCCTCGGATTGCTCAGGCTGCCGCCGCGGGGACTCCGCTCCCTGTCCGGGCCACGGACCGCACCCCTAGGATCTTTTGTGGCTGCGTGAAGACGCGGCGCGTGGCTGTCCAATTCCCGGGTCGGAAAGGGCTAGGCGCTGCGCAGTGCGCGCGGGCAGGAGGCGAGCGCCGGGACGCAGGTGCCCTTGGAGCTGCGCGCGGGGC
>NW_007251071.1:938030-939748 GCF_000164805.1 Carlito syrichta
AAGGTCATCATCTGCCATCGGGGCACCCGTAAGTGCATCCGCTTCCAGCTCAGGGAGTTGGGGCCCGGCACACGGAGGCACCTGCGGGGCTGGGGGAGGAGACTGCCAAGCAGACCGACAGACCGACGGACCGTGGGTGGGCGCGGGCGACCCCGAGCGCGAGCTCAGGCTTCTCGGTTTTTTGCTGCCCCTTGGACCGCCGCTCGGAGGGCGCGCGTCTCCGCCTGACCTGCAGCTCCTGGGATCCCGGGGAGGGGACGCTGAGGGCTCGAGGGGTGTAGGAGGAGGTTCGCTCTAGTGTAGCCCAAACCGGGTGCCCATGAAGACTCGAGGGCGCCGCTGGGAATATGGTCGGACCTTCACAGCCCGTTTTCTCTTCTTTCCTCAGGATCCCCCTCCCCCAGTGACCCGGATTATGGCCTCCCTCCGCTTGCTGGACACTCTCTCTCATGGACTGATGAAAAACAACTCAAAGAACAAAATATTATCCGAACAGCCAAAGTGTGGACCCCAGAGGATCCCAGAAAACTCAACAGCAAGTCTTCCTTCAACAACATAGAAAACGAACCGCCCTTTGAGTTTGTCTCCTGATAAGATCCAGACTCGGCTGAAGATCTGTCTCTCTGTGCATATTGTACATGTAAATACCTATAATGTAAATGTAATTTAAGAATCAATTTTTTTCTAATGGCAATCAACTGTTTGTTATTTATCTATTTATTATCCTGTTGAGTTGATGAAATAGATGATTTCATTTTAAGTATATAATTTATATAATTTATCACGATTTTCTAAAAATATGCAATAGCCTATGATTCCCTCAGCACCTTTGGCAGACCTCTGCGTTGTTGTAAGAACTCTGGCCAGAACACTTCATGCTTATTTATTGCCAGATGTGTTTTATTTTTAAACGTTGTTAATAAATACTATTTACACTTCTTTCTTAAGGCTATTTTGTGTAGTACATGATTCGATAGCTATATATTTAAAAATAATTAACTTAGTAAAAATGCACTGAATCACTGATTCAAAGACTCATGCTGTAGCTATCTAGTAAGAAACCGTATTTTGTTTAGACTTTGCCTGAAAAGGGGTTAGTTCTATAGAGGGTTAGGCCTCAAGTCTGTATGACAACCCTTCATGTGCATCGCCTACCCTGAATAGTAGCTTTTGCCTGTACTTTTATCCTATCTTCCAAACACCTATGAGGCTTACTTTCCCATTTTTTAGAGAGGAAAGTAAGGCTCGGAAGACGTTTGATTTACCACCACCCTGCCTGATGATTGTGTATAAAAGTGAAGGCGCTGTGACCCATGGGAGCAGGGGCCTAGTTTCTGAGCTGGCCAAGGGAAGGAGCCCTTTCTGCCTCCACGGGCAGGAGAGAAAGTGCTACTCCTGAGTTGCCCTGTGACGATCCCTTCCGCAGTAACAGTATCAGGTACCTGGAACTCAGACGTACTCTTCTCAAAGGCGACGGAACAGGAGACGGCGCAGAAATCTGGAGACCCCTCGGAGGCTGCCCAACAAAACTGGCCGCTACCCATACCACCTCTGCAACCGGTGTACTTCCAAAACGGCCTTGGCTTTGCCTCCAACGTTATCTCGGTCCTCCTCCAGCAACCTGGGGCAGAGGGCGCAGGGCCGCCCCCTAGCGAAGGGGAGAGGGCGAGGGCGCGGCCGAGGTTGCTCAATCAGCAAGCCCAGGAATCCCGGGCTCC
>NW_007251071.1:945074-966005 GCF_000164805.1 Carlito syrichta
TCCAGACAGCTAGTTCGTCGCCTCTGTCGGGGGCGCAAGCCTTTGGAATTGGATTCCAGTGATGAGACTAGCTAGGGAGTGTTTCTAGAAGAAGATTTGTTATGAAATCCAAAAGCATTGGCATTTGGATTTTTAAAAATAGACGTGCACTCGCATTGGAGCGACTCCGAAGAAATTCATCTGGCATTAGTCAGTGACATGCTAACTAAATATAAACTTTTTAAAACGAGCCACTTCTCCATGAAGGATGCCTGGCTGCAGCCCCACACCCAACACCGGTGCACATAATTAAGTATTAGGGCTCAACAATTAGCATTTGCGGCAACAGTAAATGTGCGATTGTTGGGAGATTTTTCCGTACTTTTGAGGACACACTTGATGCCTCATTTCTTTGATGGCTTCTGGTAGACACCAGGAGAGGGTAGCTGAGCCACCCCCTCCTCAAGCTCCTCTTGCGTGCAGCGCTTTCATCCAGGACTTGAATTGTGTTGTCAAAGTTTAGTAGACAAAAGAGGAGGGGGCATGAGAACGAGAGGGTGTCTTGAAAAGTCTCGGAAATCGGTATATTTTGCAGGTGTAGAATGTGCCTAACAACCATGGCTAGTGCGCGCTCCCCAATGGTGAGGGTATGACAGGGACAGCTGGCTCAGTTTTCAGTGTGAAAACACCCCCTCGGTGGACCAAACACAACGACACTGACCTTTCTTCAGGGGGAACCAGAGATGTGCCTTTGACTGAATTAGCCATAAAGACGTCTTGCTATGACTTTTGTTCCCCACGAAAGCAAAGAAATATTGCGTTTAATATGAGAAGTACTGTTCACAGCTTTTCCGTGCCCCTTAAGAAATATTACAGTGCTGATTTACTGGCCCTCTTCTACAGAGTTGGCCTCAAGGCCAGCCGCGGGTGGAGGGGTGGGGATGGGGCAGTGGGGACAGAGGAGGAGGAGGCAGGGTCCCGTGAGCTAAATTGCCTGTTTCCAAAGTTCTCTCTTTGCAGCGGCAAATTTATCAATCTTTTCATCTGACAATACTTTGAAATATGTCATTGTCATCCAGAGTTGTTTGATAGATTATCTGCAGGCACACAGCCTTTTCCAAGGTCAAGTTGAAGATTCTTGTTTGCTGTTTAACTGGGTGGTTTCAAAACTCAGAACAATGCCTGCCTGTTAAATTTTTGCTTGTTCTCATGGGGCATTTGAAAGCAAGTTTTCCTATTGACCAGGTCTCTGGAAATTTCATCCTCTTGAGCTAAATTCAGCAAACAGGACTTGGAAATTAAATCAGCAGGAGAAGAAATGAGATTTGGCCTTAGCATTTGCAAATGCCAATGAGATTAAGCCATCTTTCATATCTTCTCAAAGTGTGTACTAATTTTTCTCTGTGTGTCATGGGCTGGTTACAGCCACACGCCCCATTCAACTTTCTGACTTTATTCCAGTGGGAAGCTGCAAATACACTCCCCTACAGCAGAAAGGCAAAGCGTGGCCACTCTTGTTTTTGCCAGTGTATATAACCTGTTGCTCTAAGGACGCTTTAAAATAAAGTCAGTTTCTAAGTCATCATGTTTTAGGGGCATATTTATTTCTGTTTTTAATGGAAAGACTGACTTCACAGTTTTCTCTATATCTGAGATGATTGATTTTTTTTATTCAACTAACTTTTATTTACCTTGCAATAATGTTCTGAACCAATGTGATAAATTACAGATATGCAAATTTCTTTGAATGGTGTTGTAAGTGTGTCTAGCTGGAGCTGAATAACTCCTTGCAAGTCAGGCTGTGCGCGCTCAGGACCCCAGGGAGCTGATCAAAGCACCCATTCTCTTTCATCCCCGGTATTCTCCTCCAAACTATTTCGATACAATATGTTTCCATGATGCACTTAATGTGCTAGGGACATAGAACTCATTACAACCTAGCTAGTTCTGCGGACCTCTTTGTTCCACAGCAGAAAGTCAAAGAAAAAAGGAAAAGCAATGCCAGTTGCCAGCTTTCTAAAATGCTAAAGCATGCGTCATTTTTCACCAGGTCTCGTCTTGATATCCTCAAAAGACAAACTATGAAACCGGCCTCAGCCCTTTCTGGCATTAATTACACTGCTGTCCAGCCGATCTGTTTTTCCTATTATAAGCATTTCTCAGCAGGGATTTTTTTTTTTTTTTTTTTTTTGCAAGACTAATGCAGCTGCAAGTTAAACTATGAATGCATTTTTATCACTATGGAAAAAAATCGCTGAAAAGACTGCAAAATATACAGCAAAACTTTTGAAGGACTTCTGATGGATAACAGATTTAGGTCAAGACTTGGGGGGTGGTTTGCAACTTCTGTAAACCTGAAATTGACTGAGCGCCTCAGACATTTCCAATGTATCCAAGGTTCTATGGAGACACTTATTGTGCCATTTGAAATTCTGCTTTGATAACCAGATAAATCTTGAAGGTAAAAATTTCTGTTCAAATTCGGAAATGAAACAGTCTGGTACTGCACCCAACCAGGAGGCTGCTTCCAAGGAATTTCCATCCAGGATAATGGCATAGAGAATATAAATTTTATTTCATTTCCTCTGTTTCTTGTAGGGTTGATTGGTTGGTGGAAATGGCTGGCAGCCAGTTCTGGGAAAGATTCCAGACCTGACTCCGATTAACCCTCTCTGGTGAAACTCTGCTGGAAACCAACTCACCAGCAATTGCCATTAATCTACTTACTAATTAAGCCAATTCATTTCTAAAGGAGAAAAATTCCTTTCTTTAGCCAAACTGATGGGAGGAAATTTGAAAGAAGCGCCAAACTGTGTAACTGTAATTCAGCCAAGGACTGCTAAAACAAGGTGTTGATATATAGCAGTAGATTTAAAACAAGTTTCTAGGGCAACACTCCTTTGGAGACGGTGGCATATAGTGCATAGTAGATGAAGCTCGAATAATGCTCCATGGCGCTATGCCACCCCATGTACTTGTGTTGAAAATAACATGTCTCTCTCCAATTAAATCTAGTTCCTTTTACGCACAAATAAATTGCCTCTGTAGCTTTCTTTTGAACTAAAGTATATCAGCTTTATGTGACAGCTACCACAAATATATTTCTTAGGCTTAATAAATAGCTTTTGGAGTTTGTAATTTTCCAAGACACAAACTCTGACAAGGCTTAGTTTGTCTTTAGGGGAACAGAAAGGACCCACCAAGGTGAACATTACGCACGGAAGAAATGCAACCCGGACTTTCAAGTAAATAGTACCCGGCATTTCAGCAGAACACTTACACATGAACTGTGATAATTACATGTGAATTTTGGTCTTCATACTTTCCAGGAAGCAAAACTCCAAAGAATGTCCCTACTTACTAAAGAATTGTTTACAGTCTTAAAGATACAGCTAGGTGCCCTATGCCTATGAGATGTGAGTGGATATTTCTAGAGGAAATGTAAAATTCCCTTTACCAGTTCACCTTTATGCAGATTAGTTATTGGGCAGGGAAGCAGCAAATCGGTTTGACCTTGTGTTTTAGAGAGACTGGATCAATGAGAGACAGTCAAACAAGTTTAGTGCTTTAAACTTTTAAAGTCCATTTCTTCCCACCCTTAGGCACCTGGACACGCCTCGGAGCCCAGGAGCGCTGGAAGGGATTTGGCTGCCTCTCGGGGTCTGTATGCCCGGCTCACCCAGCCAGAGAGAGCGCTTTCCCAAAAGGCTTGGAAAGGTGCGCACAAAAGATGGCAGACCTACTCAAGCGTGATGCTTAGTTCGTATAGACAGTCCCAAGGGATTAAAACTTCCTGGCCCGGGAGGCAGGCCTTACCACGATGGTGAGGCCCTTCTTTCTGTCTCCTGCCTCCTCCCTCCAGCCCCCTGCGCAGCCGGGTTTTCTGCCGGGTTAATCAGTAGTGTACACGGGACTGTTCGGGGATATCCGTGGCTTCTCCAGAGGCGCGTCTTTTAGGGGTCCTGGCATCTTCCCTAAACATGAAGAAAAGTGAATACACATGAACTTTGTTTTACTTACTATACATAAACCACTCTTCACTCTCCCCCTGCAGCGCTTTGCATCATTTTTTAGTGGGTCCTCCCAGGATTGGCCCCACTGGGGACCCCTTCAATAACTTGGAAGAGGTGGTGGGTAGGTCAGGTGGTCAGATTTTCCTTGGCCTTCGAAACAGCATGTGCCGGTCACGTTTTTCTCTGAGACCGTTCCCCTGTAACCCCAGCCTGTAGAAATGCTCTTTGGTGCCTGTGACTAAGACCAGTCCATGCCAGTCTGCTGAAAGTCATTGCAAGAGAATTAAAAACAATGGGAAAAGTTGTTTTGTGTTTGGGTCCAGAAATTTAACTAAAATTTTCCTAATATTTAAATCTCCATTTGCATTTCAATCTTCCCTCCATATGAAATATACAATTATGGTTGAGAAAGAAAGAAAATGAAGGTGACACTGGGCTTTGAAAATGAGGAATGGGAATATATTGCCTCTCCCTTCTTCTCTTCCCAGGCTGGGCTCTCTGCCTTGTAGGGAGGGCATTTACCTGGTGTATAAATTGTGAGGAAAGCGTTGGGGGTCTGAGACAGGAAAGCCACAACATGGGATGTGATGTTCCAGCTTTGAAGGCAAACAAAGGCCCTGAGCTAATCCCAGTGAAAGCCAGGAGCGTGGAGAAGGCAACAAAGAATTGCAGCCTGCGGTCACCGGTAGGTGTCAATGTGGACACTTAGAGCCGGGGCAGTGGGAGAGGGGAACACAGAGCCAGGCTGTCATTCCAAAGCTTAACATGAACAAAGATAAAAACGTGACAACCTCGGCTTTCAATGGTTAGGAGGTTCAAAGTAGAGTGCTCGTGAGTCTATCTGGGTCAAGCCTTTTCTGCAGAAGGGCCTTTCTTTTTCTAGATGCCTATCAACCAGGGAAGCCCTGAAAGTCTTTTCCCAAGGTAACTTTTCTTACTCAAAGATTTCTTCAAAGCAAAGTACAATTCCACCCACTGTCTAAAGTGAAAAGATGGAACTTTCAAGATTCCTGGAAAGATTATGAAAGATATTGTTTTCTGCAAACCAGAGACTCCAGGTGGTTGCATTCAGCATTTATGAACTTGAACAGGCTACCTAAACTTTTTGGACACAGTTCATGTATTGTTGTGCACATTTTGTGAAAAAAAAATGACATTTATTTTTATGAAACTATGCATACAAGTAGATGAGTCAATAGGTACCGTAGTTTAGAAAATTTTCATTTTGCTAAGAAGTTTCCTAGTAAAATGTTGAAGGAATAGTAGAAACTTGGTGGAGTTAAGTATCTTGAGATTTCAGTTTCACTATTAGAAATGAGCAGACAAGGTATTTACCAACAAATGAATCTTCCCTATAATTCGGGAAAGATAATCGAGGATCTACTACCAATCAACTCATTAACAAAGATTATCTTAGCAAATTAATACATGAACATGATAACAAGTTATGTTTAGCCTAAGAACTCAGATACCTTGTTTTTCTTAAATTCTGCTGCTAAAACAAAAATGCAAGTAAAACATATCATGTAATAAAATTCGGATTTTCTTTAGTTGAAATAAGTCTCCTAAATAATAAAAAAAAGGATGTAAATATCCTTAAAAGACTAATGACATTTCACAGGTAATGCAATTTAGAAAGAAACACTTCCATGTTTTCTTTTCCAACAATGTGCATTTTTGTAAACTGCTATAAATTGCAATTCAAAAGCACTGATCTCGCCATCCCCAATCATTTTTTATACTGATCAAATGAATGCAGATACTCCCATTTGGGAGGGGCGACATGACATTTCACTTGGCAGTTCTAAACAGGTCACAGACCTTTCACAGACCCTAAGGCAGTGGGAGGGAGCTCTTTACTAAACCGTGTAACCAAATCAAACCAATGGTTACCCCTTTTCAAAACCAATGGAATGGTTTGCACAATGCTATTCACATAGCAGCACAGAAACTGAAAGGATGGTTATCCAATGGAAATTTCTTTCCTTTTGTTTAAACTTGCACAGCTCAAAAAGTGATACTTGAGGGAAAACAATCACATCTGCTATGATAAAAATCATAAACAATAAACATGCATTTTTTGTTGACACCACAGGACATAGCTGTAACTGTCCATTTGTATGTATATATATGCACATGTATGTATGTATATGTATGTATATTTATTGGAGATGTTGCTTTGTTGGAAACTCCAGCACAAAGACACAACATGGCTGCCCTGGAGATGACCTATTGCTTTCAAGTTGCTTGAACACATCAGAATTTCCATTGTTAAGGTTGATTAATTGAAACTGATAAGTTACCATGAATAAAGATTGTTTTTCTGTTTAATGTGGTGGGCCTGATTTGGTAAATGCCTCATTCATGTAGCTTTGCAGTGCAGCATATGGGTAAGAGTCATTCAGTATCACAAACATATACAATTTATTATGCTTGTATGGGCACAGCCAAAAGGCCTTTTTATTTTAATGACAAAGTTTCAATGAAAAATTTTAAAGAGTCACTAGTAACATGAAGTGTGATTTCTGTAACTCACTCTTAAAGTTTCTGGTTTCTGTGGATAATTTAAAATATATAATATTTAACTACAGTAAAAAAGAGATGTATATATCCAAATTATGCCTTAGCATTAGTCATTGGAAATAAGGCAGAATTTATCTTACATGTTAGCAGACACATATGAAGACAAAGCAGTCATCTGATGCCCCCTTGCATACCATACTATTGATAAAGTTACCATAAATGTTTTGCTGAGATGCCACTAATGAAAACCCACAGTGGCCAGTTTAAAAAAAAATGCAAAGGCAACTGCTTGGTAAAAAGCTATGTCAATTTCCTGAAGTCTTTTTTTTTCTTAATTAATAAAATCAGAAGACAGCATTTTAAAACTAATTCAGAGGCTATCACATGAAAAAACTGTGGACTTAACTTTTTCACAATTTGATTACCATTAACTTCCTTTACTCACCACTTTTAAAAGAGTTAACTACATTAAAAAAAACTATTACAAATATTTACCAATAAAGGTAAGGCTGCTAATTCTTTGTAATGATGTATAGAAAAAAAATTTTTTTTTTTACCTTTTTCATTTAGGCTGCTCAGGTAATTACCAGAAAAAGAGTATTAATGAAAAATATGAAAGACATGCTAATGAACTAAAGAATTGACTGTATCAAACCATCAAAGAGGTAGTTACCGTATTCAGCCTTTAATGTCTCATCAAATAAATTCTCTGGTCATTCATGTCCATGAAACAGTTCAAGTTCATCCAACATTTCTCAATTAAATCAGATGGGTAATCTCAGTTCAGCTCTTCTGGAGAGTAATAAACCACATCGGTCACAGTTGACCACAGCTAGTATGTGTTTTATAAAGGACTGGATGTCCATTGGAAAGCTAATCAGTACACCGTCACTTGTAAAATTCCCTCCTGCATTTTGAAGTGATAATCTGTATCTAATTTTTAAAGAAAAATTTACTCTCCTTTCACTCTTCTGAGACCAATTTCTTTTCTGAGCCTGAATAGAGATCATTGGTGAAACAGTACCAAATAGCTCTGGTATGTGTACAACAAAAACCCACCTCTTTGTAGAACACAACAAATTATGCAATGTTCACAGATGTGCTTCACATTGTGCCTATTGTGAGAAAATGGAGGCCCAACTCTGTTCCCCACCCCCCTCTTTATGAAAGACTGGGCTCCCAATGCAATCTGTTCTAATCCTAAAGAAAAATAAATATACTTATGGAAGCTTTAGATAGTTATTTCTAAAGGGATTTTCACCTGACTTTTGGTCTATGCAAGTTTTGCAAGTATGAATTTGAAGTTACTAAGCAGGTGTTGGTTTCTATGAACAAGTGAACAACTTGGGGCCTAAGGATTAAAATGTAACTTACCTTTGACATTTAGCTATTTAGTGGAAATGCTGTTATCACACAATTTTATGCTTGAACTTATTGATTACCAAAGATATATGTAATATGTCAGTTACAAGTTTTAAGATATACAAATTAAAAGTGTTTAAAATTTTCTTTCTATATCTTGGTTTTTGATTATTCTTATGGGGAGGAGGCTATTAATAATAATCCTAACAAGGCAGCAATTTCTTCAAAAACCATGAAAAATGCAGAGGGGCCTTCTGAGGCTCACCCTCCCTCATGGGACTCCCCAATTCCTGGTCTGACTTTTCTTGAATGTGTTAGTCTTTGAGGAATTCTCTTAGAATATTAATTCCAAGCATGGAGAAAGATCCCTGTATTCTCCCAAGCATGGAGAAAGATCCCAGTGTCTAGCCTGGTGCTTTGCTTGTAAGGGATGTTCATAAAGCCTGTGGAATGGGCGAATGAATGAATGTGCGGACAGATTAACAAAGAGAAGGTGAATCTTAGAAGGCTAAGTAGCGTGGCCCCTTTGAGATCCACAGCCTTTGCAATTCCCTCCCACATTGACTCTGGTCTTCACTGTGCGACTTGCTGTGGCTAATGGGACAAGAGCAAATGTGACCCCAGCAGAGCTATCATTGGAGCTTGCTCTCTCTTGCTGCTCTGGAGAATCTGAGACCACTATGGGAGCAAGCTGGGTTTCGCCTACTTGATTACAAGAGACATGAGGTCTAGTTTCCCCTGCCATCCCTGCAGACAGCCAGTAGTATCAGGCAATTGAAGACTGTTTGAGCACAGACTATTAGCCTATGAAGACCAGGCAGAAGACCTACCACCTAGGTGGAAGCATGCATACAGGCACAGAAGCATGAAGTGGCATGAAACTGCCGGGAACTGCAAGTTATTTATTATGACCAGGTTACTCATGTAGGAGAGTGTCAGGGGTTATGAATGGTCCCCTAGGCTAAACTGAAGAACTTCACTTTATCTTGAGAGCCAAAGAGATCTATTTAAGGATTAAACAGGGGAATGACAAAGTGTAAAAAAGTGAACCAAAGAATGAAATCTTTAGTGACACCAACATTTAAGCCTCAGAGTAGAAGAATTGAGTAACTGGGAAAGACTGAGAAGGATGCTCTGAGAAATATGAGAACAACGACAGGTCGGTGTCTTAGAAGACAAGAGGAGAGCATTTCAAGAACAAAGGGTACAAAGTTTCAATTACGTGAGGTGAATAGATTCTGGAGAAAATGTACAGCAGAGTAACTATAGTTAGTAAGACTGCATTGTATACTTGAAATTTGCTAAGAGTGTAGGTAGCTCTCAAGTGTTCTCACCATGAAAGAAGAAGGAGGAAGAGGGAGAGAAGAAGAAGAAAATTTGAATTCGCTTGGTGGTGGTGATCATTTCTTGTAAATATGTATACTTTTTGTCAATAAAGCTGTTTTAAAAAAAGAATTAAGGATGCTCAATAGTAACAAAATCCTTTGGTGAGGTCAAGTGAGATGAGGACTAGAAATTATATGTGGCATTTAGTGGATCCTGGTGACCTAGGGGACAGCCGTGCCAACGGGCAGTAGAGCAAGGAGGCAGGTGGAGGAAACTAGAGCCATAGTGGTGGATAAAGCAGGTTCAGATCTCTCTCAGGAGGGTTCATGATAAAGGGAAGGAGGGGCAGAGGTAGTTGTTTGAAGAGGAAGGGAAGGAGGAGTAAGAAGAGGAGGCATGGGCATGTTTACAGGGCATGGTGATGCTGCTTTAGTCTGAAGACAAATAGCGATGTGTGAGACAGTAACTTATGTTAATAAAATGATGAGTTTGAAAGGAGTGAATTTCAGATTCAGTTTTATCAAATATTTGTCAATCACTTACTAACTTCTAGGAAAGCGGAAGACACAAGCCTATGACATTTGATTCCTCAATTCTAGAACATATTTTGAAGCTTGGAAGAAGTAACTTTCCAACTGATCAAGGGAAAGTGTCTTCTTTATGGTGAGCACTAAATGGCAAAACTCTTTCACCTAAGTTGTAATACATAAGGTCATTGAACTCATTTGGGATAGAAGGTGTCTATTTAATGCCATGGAAGTTACTATTAAATTTAAATAGTTAAATTGCTATCTGGTATTTACTTCCAAGGGCCACCATAACAAAGTAACACAAACTGGGTGGCTTAAACAAGTAGAAATTTATTTGTTCATAGTTTTGGAGGTTGAGCCCGAAATCAAGGAATCTGAGATAGGTAGGGTCATGCTCCCCTGAGACTCTAGGTGGAATACTTCTTTGCCCTTCCCTAGGCTCTGATTGTGGCCATTGGTCCTTGGTGTTTGTTGGCTTGTAGCTGCATCACTCCAAGCTCTGTTTCTGTCATCACATGCTGTTCTTCCTGCATGCCTCTACCTTCACATGACATTTTTCTCTTATGATACTAGTTATAGTAAATTAGAGCCTATCTGAATTACTTCATGGTAATAACCTCATCATAGCTTAATTCCACCTGCAGAGACCCTATTTCTAAACAAGATTACATTCACATGAACCTGTTGTTAAGAGTTTCAACATATTTTTTTGGTGGGGGGGGGATCAGGGCACATGATTCAACCTATTACACATGCTTTTCCAGAAAAGACAACTTATTGCCTAGGTCATAGACAGACAGAACAATAGAAGAGGACTTTTATGAAGATATAATAGAAATTTTTAAAGTGTCTTTTTAAAAAAATCTGGTAGATATTGAATGTATGCTTTTGATACACAGGATAACAATAACTGTGGCAGCTGCTTATGAAGATAAAGTATTCTCAGAATAGACTCTATAGGTAGGATATGCAAACATGAAGAGACCTGGTTTGAACATATAGAATTTTTAGAGAGCTAGGGGAAGGGTGTATATGGTATATGAGTTCACTGTTTAGGATTTTATATGGGCATGATAGACACAGTCTATCATGTATCAGAAAAATAAAAAGATATACTGGGAAAAACAAGATCAACATTTTTATGGTAAAAAAATACGAAGTAATAGGCAATCTGTTATGGATTGAATTGTGTGCCCCGCCCCCTAACAAAGATGTTGAAGTCCTAATCCTCAGCATCTATAAAAGTGACCTTATTTGGAAATAGGATCCTTTCAGATGATCAAGTTAAGATGACGTTATCAGGTGGACCCTAATCCAGTATGACTGTGTCCTTATGAAAAGGAGAAATTTGAGCACAGATAAAGACACAAGTAGAGGGAAGGTGATGTGAAGACACAGAGAGGACATCATCCACAAGTAAAGAAACACTCGGGGCTACCCAAAGCCAGCAGAGAGTCATGGGACAGATTCTTGCTCACAGTTCTCAGGATAAACTAACCCTCCTGACACCTCACTTTCAGACTCCTAGCCTCCAGAACAATGAGACAATCAATTTCTGTGGTTAAAGTCACTCAGTGTGTGGCACTTTGTTATGGCAGCCTTAGTAAAGGAATACACAGCCCAAACCACAGGCCTCTTGGGTTTCAGCTGCAGAAACTCATACTGACAGTCAGGAATAAAGCTTGTATTTGGTAACAGAGGCTAAATGTGCTCCATGCTGAGTGAAAGAACAAATTCACTACTTGAAGCCAGAAGCTTTAATGAAAGAAAGTTGGAAAAAAAGCAGTTTCTAACTTGGAGCTATGACTTTATAGAAAACTATAAGCCTAGGGAGTCTAGAGGGCAAAATTGTACTTCACACAGCGGAAGTGAGCTGAAACACCAGCTGGTTTGCAGATTTCAGGAGCTCTTGTGTCACAGCAAAGCAGGCACACTGAAACTTATAAGAACTGGCTGTGAACTGAGTGAAAAAGTCATGAGAAGTAGTCACATAAATATATCCAGGAAATATTATATGAGGTGGGAAGAGGGGGGGAGAGAGAGAGAAAGAAAGAGATAGTCTGATTGGAGCCTGCTAACCAAAGCTCCAAAAGAAAAAGAATGCTAGGCAAGACAAAAGCAAGATAAACAGATAAACTATCATAACATAAATTCACTACAGATAAATTTAAGTTGATAAAAAATCCTGACAAGATTTAAAAATTTGTGTTTAGTATGTTCAAAGGGAAAATGGATAATGTCTATTAAAAAGGAAAAACAAAATATGATACAAAATAGGCCACAATTGGGTAAGACGTGAAGGCTCGTGCCTATACACCTATAATCCCATGACTTTGGGAGGCCAAGGTAAGAGGATTGCTTGAGCCTAGGACTTTGAGACCAGCCTGGGTAACATAACAAGACCTCTTTGCACACACACACACACACACACACACACACACACACTCTAGCCGGGTGTGGTGGCATACTCCTGTGGTTGCAGCTATGCAGGACACTGAAGTGGGAGGATCACCTGAGCCCAAAAGATTGAGTCTGTGGTGAGCCATAATTAAGCCAAGGTACTACTCCAGCCTGGAAGACTGTGACCCCCCCCAAAAGAGAAAAGAAAATAAGAAAAAAGCCAGAATAAAATAAGAACAAGCAGTTATGATAAAAAACAAATAAAAATCTTTAAAAAATAAAAATTATTAAAATAAAACACTAAAACATGGGATAAACTGGCATAGCTGAAGAGAGAATTAGAAAATTGGAAGGTAGCCTTGAAAAATTCACAAATATGTGCAAGAGAAATAAACATGAAAAGGTAGAGTAGAGGTATGGAGAATAGGCAGAGAGTTGTGTCAGAATAAAATAATGCAGATAAGGTTGCACAAGCAATATTTAAAAAGGCAGTAGCTGAGAAATTACTACAAGTAAAGAAAAACAAATTTTTACAGGTAAAGAAACACATGAATTATCACATTCAAATTGTACTCTGAATATTGATAAAGATAGATACATCATTGAATACATTGTAGTAATATTACACATCACCAAGAATAAATAATAAAAGCTAAAGTAAAACAAAAAATGACTACAAAAAAAATCAACAAATTGATACCATACTTCTCATACTCCTAAGTATCAGTTCAAAGGTGATGATACAATAACAAAATATGAAGAAAAAAATAACTGCCAACCTAGAATTTCATACGTTGCTAAACTATGATCAGGAGTGAAGTAAAAATTAAGAGAATTAGAATTTATTGTCAATAGACCTTCACAAAACAAATTATTGAAGTAATGATACTTTTTAACATACACATATACTAGAATATACACATCTATAAACATATACACTAAAATAAAAGAAACACATTTTGGAGCTTTCAAACCAGCAGAGAGGGGAACAAGGGAATGTAGAAAATGTTTTCAACCCAAACAAAAGCAAGAAAGAATAGAAAGCAAAGCAAAATATCAGAAAATACAAAGGTAAGATGATAGAAATAAGTCCAAATGTGACAGCAATTACAACTGTTGTAAACAATAAATTCATCTGTTAAAAAGTAGACATTTCAAAGAGAACTGAAAAGGCAAAGATCCAATTTTAAGTTGTTTGAAAGGAAAATCTAATAATAAAGAATCATAAAAATATTGAAAAAAGGTAGAAGAGATAAAATGCAAGTAGCAATAATAAGAAAGCTATTATAATGTTATTTATATAGGGCAAAATAGATTTTAAGATGGTAAATAATTAGAGTTAAAGAAGGACACTGCATGCAACAATCACCAAGTAAATAGTATAATACATTAGGATGCATTTAATATAGGCTTAAAATATATAATACAAAATTGACAGAATTACTAAAAGAAGTTGATAAATCTTCAGTCACAGTGGGATATTTTTATATTCCTGTTTCAGAAAAATAAGAGAGTAGGCCAATAATAAGTGAGAATAGAAAATGTTTGAACCACCAAATTAATAAGATGACCTAATAGAAAGATTACAATGAAATTAGAAGTTATTAATTCAAGGTAAAGCAATCTTAACAAAGCAAGTTTAAAAATCTCACATGTTACAGAATGGGGAAAAAATATTTGCAACCTACACATCTAAAAAAAGTCTAACATCCACATCTACAAGGAACTCAAACAAATCTTCAGAAAAAACAAGTAACTCCATTAAAAAGTGGGCAAAGGACATAAACAGATTATACACTTCTCAGAAGAAGACATTCAAGCAGCCAACAAAAATATGAATAAAATGCTCAACTTCACTAATTATCAGAGAAATGCAAATCAAAACTACAATGAGATATCACTGCACACAGGTTAAGATGGCGATCATTAAATGTCATACGACAACAGGTGTTGACAAGGCTGCAGAGAAAAGGGAACACTTCTATACTGTTGGTGGGAATATAAACTAGTTCAACCTTTGTGGAAAGCAGTGTGACATTTTCTCAAATATAGTTTAAGCTACCATACAATCCAGCAACCCCACTTCTGAGAATATACACAGAGGAACACACATCGCTCTACCCAAAAGGCATCTGCACATGTATGTTCACTGCAGCACTATTCACAATAGCACAAACATGGAACCAACCCAAATGTCCATAAAAAGTGAAATAGGTAAGAAATGTGGTACATATACATGATGGAATACTATACAGCCATAGAGAAGAACAAAATCACATCTTTTACAGCAACATGGATGCAGCTGGAGACCAAAATTCTAAGTGAACTTTCATAGAAACAAAAAAACTGAATAACACAAGTTTTCACTCATAGCGAGCCTTAAACATTGGGCATGCAAGCACAAAGGTGGGAACAATTGATGCTGGGTACTACTAGCAGGGGAAGGAAGGGAAGATAATGGGGACACAACTGCCCATTGGATACCATGTCTATTACCAGGCGCAGAGAGGGCTCACTAGACGCCCCAACCTCACCTGCACACAATTTACTTTGTAGCAAATCCTCACACATATTCTACAACTCTAAAAATAAAATTAAAACAAAAAAAACCTCACATATTAAAGAAGGAGCCATGATGGAATAAAATATTTAGAGTCAAACAACAAAGCAGTATATGTCAAAATTTAGGGAATACAACTAAAACATTATTCAGTGTTATACATTTATTTATTAAAATGTAGTAAAAATGAAATGAGTAAAAAAAGAAAAGGCACAGGATTAGAAATTACCCAAGATGAAAAATAGAGCAGCAAAGAAAAGACCAAACAAAATAAACAAAACAAAATGAATAAGCTAAAGAAAACATATGGAAAAATATTGTAAAAGTAAAAATAACAGAGAAAGCATATAAATTAAACTACCAAAAAAACAGTAGAGTGAATCAATAAACCAAAAATTAGTTCTTTAGAAAAGACTAAAAATTATACAATACTTCAGCAAGATTAGGAACAAACACATGGTAAATATATAAAACAACATTAAAGACAGAAAAAGGAACATGATTACAGAGATTGTAGAATTCATAGGAGAATACAATGGATGAGTCTATCTCAATGTATTTGAAAACATAGATAACATGGATTAATTATCTAGAAAAAAAATTGCTGCAATTGACTCAATAAAAAGAAGAAAACTAACATCTCTTAAAGAAACTAAATTGATATTCTAAAATTTCTTCCACCTTCACAAAGGACACCAGGTTCTGTTTGACAGACATTTTTTAATAGCATCAAAGAGGAGATAGTATCCCTTTTATATCAACTATAATAGTCTAAAAGAAGAGGTAGAAGCAGCCAATTCTTTCTATGAGTCTCGTGTAACCTTTATATTCAAACTAGATAAGGATTGTTTAGGGGAAAAAATTATTGATCAAACTCAGAGGAAAATCCTAAATAAAATACTGGAAAAATTAAAGTTATCTATGTATACAAAAAAGAAACTAGAAATATGATTCATCATGAGAAAATTTGTTAATAAATTTCAACATTAACAGATGAAAGGAAAAAGACCACATTTATCAGTTCAACAAGTAAAGAGGGAAAAAAGTCACTAGGTAAAAATTGGCCATCAATTTGTTATAAAAATTCTTAGTACCTGCTATGGAAGATAATCTTGTTGACTTGATAGAGAAGAGCTATGACAAGCATTTAATAGGCATCAAACTTAATGATGAGACTTTGGACGCTATCTTATTAGAGAAACAACCCAAAAGTGCCACCCATTGCTCTATTATAATACTGGAAATCTTAGCCAGTGCAATAAGAAAGGAAAAAATTAAAAGGAAATAAAAGAGGCAAGTTTTTAAAATAATGAAGATATTGAAAATATTATTAAAGAAAATACAAGAGGCTCCGAATCAATGGATAGTTATAATGTATTCATAACTGGGAAGACTCGATGTCATAAAAATGTCAATTCTCCCAGATCAATCCTCACATCAAGATACTAATAGTTTTGTTCATGGAATTTGAAATGGTGAACCTAACATTTATATGAAAAAATAAAGAACCAAGAAGAGTTTTAAAGAACACAGTGGAGGGTATCAATTTTTATTTTAAAACCAAAGTTTTGACACAAGAGAAGTAGAAAAGACAAGCAGGTAAGTTGCACTGAATGGAGAGCCTAGAAAAAGCCCATACCGATATGGAGCTGAGGGATTTGTCAGAGGTAGCTTTACAAATGGGGAAGGGGACAGGGAGGGAGTGGAAATGGCAATAAGATCATTGGCTATTCTACTGGAACAAAAAAGTTAGACACCAAACCACATCATCCACAAAAATTAATTCTGATTCTTTAACAGGACTAAGTGTGAAAATCAAATTGGCAATATTTTTAGAAGATAATGTGGGATTATCTGTATATACTTGGAGTAGGAAATTTTCTCTAAAAAAAAGCAATAAAAGAACAATTCACAAATTAAAAGATTAAAAAATATAGCCGCATAAAAATAAAAACTTTGGTTTAACTAAAGACATTCCAAGCAGAGTTAAAAGGCAAACGACAGACAGGGAGAAGATATTGGTGACGCATGTAACTGACAGAATTAATATTCAGAATTTACAGACTCTTACAAATCAATAAGAAAAAAAATCCATTAACAGAAAAGTAGTCTACTGCTAGTAACAAGAAATTCATAGAAGAGGAAACCAAAACAACCAATAAACATAAAAATTATTCTCAACATTTGTTATCAGGGAATTTCAAACTAAAAAAAAAAAAAGAAATACAATTTCATGCTCATCAGATTGGCAAAAATTAAAAATATGGCCACCCCACATGTTACAGGAATATGGAGCAAAACGGATTCATAATCTACTGTTATGAGTGTAAATTAGTACAATTATTTATCAGCACAATCTGATAGTGTCTGGTAAAGTTACTGGAACTCAGCAATTTCACTTCTAAGAATTCACTCTAGTGAACCTCTTGCACTTGTTACTGTGAAAAATGTACATAGCAGCTGTTTATGAATTCAGCAAGTTGAAAATCTTCTAAATTTCTATCAACAGGAAAATGAATATATTATAGTATATTCATACAGTGGAATATACTACAATAGGGAAACTAAGTGAATTTAAGCTACGTACAGCACAATACTGTAATTAAAGTTTCAGAAACGTAATTTTTTTTTGAGTCAGGGTCTTACTCTGTTGCCCAAGCTGGAGTGCAGTGGCACAATCATGGCTTGTCACAGCCTCCAACTCCTAGGCTCAGGTGATCCTCCTGCATCAGCTTCCCGAGTAGCTGGGTCTACAGGTGTGTGCCACCACACTTGGCTAATTTAAAAATAATTTTTTTTTTTTTTGTAGAGAAAAGGTCTTACTATGTTTCCGAGACTGGTCTTGAACTTCCGGGCTCAAATGATCCTCCCACCTCACTCTCCCAAAGTGCTGGGATTATAGGCATGAGCCACTGTGCTCAGCAAAAATATAATATTTATAAGTAAAAATTAAACATTTACAGTAAATAATATACATTCCACTACTATTTACATGTGCCAAATAATGTTACATATTATTTATACATGTGTGTATGAGTGTGTGTGTGTGTCTGTGAGTGTGTTTGTAGTAATGTAAAAAATGGAAGACTGACAAACTCTAAAATCAGGGCAGTGGTTACCTTTGGGGAGAGAGGAAGGGGAAATGGTATGAGGAGGCTTCAACTCTATCTTCACTTTTTTTTTTTTTGAGTTTGAGTCTCACTCTACCGCCCAGGCTGGAGTGTAGTGGTACGTTTGCGTCCACTGCAGCCTCAACCTGCAGGGCTCAGGTGATCTTTCCATCTCAGCTTTCCAGGTAGCTGGAACTATAGGCACACACTGTCATGCTCAGTTAATTTTTGATTTGTTGTAGAGATGAGGTCGCACCAAGTTGCCCAGGCTGGTCTTGAACCTGTGGGCTCTGGCAATCCTCTCACCTCGGCCTCCCAAAGTGCTGGGATTATAGGCGTGAGCCACCTTGCCTGGCTTTTTTATTTCTTTCATGAATAAACCATGGCAAAATTTAATAGAGTCAGGTGGTGTTCAACATGTAATCATGTGTATTTTCTGACCATTTGAAATATTTCATAATAAAAAATAAAATTAGTTTCTATGGTAACTATGTCTATGAAGAAATTAAGCTCTTCCCCAATTGCATTCTTACTAATATGGAAACACACAAATAATAATTTTATCATTTGGAGGGTCACCTCTAGCTTACATCTGTGTTGAATTTAATAATAGACAAAATACTTTCCATGACATAATTTTCCCCCATCAGATTGCTTCATTTAAAATGAGGAACCTTGATTAAAGAAGTTGAACTAGCCAGGAAAGTGATAAGCTGAGGGCTGGAGTCCAGTGACATTTCTATACCCTAACACATAAATGCCGACTTTTCTGATCTCAACTTACTCCTCCAATTTCCAAACTTGGGGTTCCTGCAGCTGAAAGGAATATTAATATGTATTTTTCATATATAAAGATGTCGCATCAAACTCAGTTAATGGTATACTTGATAAGATCATAGATTTTCATGAGTCCACATACAATATCCTGTAACATTTTGCCATTTCTATTACAGAACCATGCCTAAATTAAAAAGTTGATACACTTGTTTTTTTTTGAAATTTTTTTTTAAATGTATGGGGTACAATTCCGGGCTAGGTATACAAATGTTCATTATGCAGGTACCCTTGTTGATGAGGTATGCCCCTCCTTCCCTGGCAGTTTCCCACTACTACCAATCCCACCTTCTCCCTCCCCTGGCAGTTTCCTGCTATTGCCAATCCTTTTCTAATTGTATTACAATAGTTCAAGGTCTGCTTATGAGGGAGAACATGTGATACTCGGCTCTTTGTTTCTGTGATAGATTGCTCAGTATTATAGTCTCTAAGTCCATCCACGTTGCAGCGAAGTTCATAATTTTGTCCTTCTTTGTGACTGCATAATATTCCATTGTGTATAGGTACCACATTTTTAAAAATCCCATCCTCTTTTGATGGGCAGCACAGTTGGTTCCATGTTTTTGCTATTGTAAATAATGCTGCAATAAGCATGTGTATTCAGGTATCTTTTTCATAGTGTGATTTGGGTTCCTCTGGGTATATTCCAAGTAGGGGGATTGTGGTATTGTATGGAAGGTCGATTTTTGGATCTCTTAGGAATCGTCACACTGTTTTTCACAGAGATTGTACTAGTTTACACTCCCATTAACAGTGTGAAAGTCCTCCCTTTTTGTTGTATCCTCTCCAACATCTGTTGGTTTTTGAGTTATTGATGATGGCTATCCTGACGAGTTAGGTGATGTCTCAGTGTGGTTTTCATTTGCATTTCTTTGATGACTAGTGAAACTGAACATTTTTTCATTTATCTGTTGGCCGCTCATATGTCTTCTTTTGAGAAGTGTCTATTCAAATCTTTTGCCCATTTTGTAATGGAGCTGTTTGGTTTTTTTGACACGTTTGAGTCTCTTGTAGATCCTAGATGTTAGGCCTTTGTCAGATATACAGTTGGCAAATATTTTTTCCCAGTGTGTGGACTGTCTCCCTGCTCTCTCAGTGGTTTCTTTAACTTTGCAGAAGCTTTTCAGTTTGATGAGGTCCCACTTGTCTATCTTATCTCTTATGGCCTGGGCATTTGGTGTTTTGCTCAGAAATTGCTTGCCAGTTCCAATTTCCATAAGGGTGTCTCCTATGTTTTCTAACGTTCTTATAGTTTGAGGGTTTTTTAGGTCTATGATCCATTTAGAGTTGATTTTTGTGTATGGTGATAGGTAGGGGTCTTGTTTTAATCTTTTGCATGAATATACTTGTTTCTGCACTAATTAAACATGTTTTCAATATTTTGTACTAACATAAAGGCTTACATGGTTTATAATGCTTCATAAGCAACCACACTATTAGTCAGTAAACAGGCAGCTGTGGTTTGGGGTGAAATCATTGGTCACAGGATCCAGAGGAGCTGCTGGAATCTACTGCATGGGTCAAACTAAAAACATACCAGAAAGCATGCTTGTCTCATGCCTCATGCTTTAGAGGGCTCTAAGCATCAGGTGTGTGCCTGCTAAGAAATGTGCTTTAGTAACATTTTAAAGATGAAACATTGTTTACATATACTTAAAAACACGACTAGACAATACAAGACAGTTTATCATGTTAATAAAGTACATTTTTTTTTTGAGTTGGAGTCTCACTCTGTCACCCAGACTGGAGTGCTGTGGCCGCTCCCGGCCACCGCAGCCTCGACCTGCTGGGCTCTGGCGATCCTTTCACCTCATCCTTCCAAGTAGCTGGAACTACAGGCGTGCGCTACCTTGCCCAGCTAGTTTTTTAAATTTATTGTAGAGATGAGATCTCGCCAAGTTGCCCAGGTGGGTCTCAAACCCACAGACTCAGGCAATCCACTCACCTCGGCCTCCCAAAACGCTGAGATTACAGGCTGAGCCACTGAGCCCAGCCAATCAAGTACATTTTTATATGTATTAGTTTATCTTTTCTCTACTAAATTTTTATGAACTTGCAAATTCAAAGTAATTACCTGCCTATTTAAAAGATTAACATTACATTTTCTTTTTAAAAAATATTTTGGCTGGGCTCGGTGGCTCAGCCTGTAATCCCAGGACTTTGGGAAGCCGAGGTGAGTGGATTTTCTGAGCCCGCAGGTTCAAGATCCACCTGGGCAACTTGGTGAGACCTCCTCTCTACAATAAATCAAAAATTAGCCGGGCGTGGTAGCGTGTGCCTGTAGTTTCAGCTAC
>NW_007251071.1:966025-973333 GCF_000164805.1 Carlito syrichta
CCAGCAGGTCGAGCCTGCAGTGGCCGGGAGTGGCCACTGCACTCCAGTCTGGGCGACAGAATGAGACTCCAACTCAAAAAACAAAACAAACAAACAAGCAAAAACATTTTTATTTTAAAGATATGGGATACAATTCAGGGTTAGGTATACAAATGGTCATTGTACAGGTAAAGTTTGGGCCTCACTTTGGTCCTCTCTTCACCTGGTTTGAGATCAGGTACCCTTATTGATGAGGTGTGCTACCCCACTCCCTGGTAGTTTCCCTCTACTGCCAATCCCTTTATTATAGCATTATAATAATTGTTCAGGATCCACCTATGAGTGGAACATGTGGTACTCAGTTCTTTGCTCTGTGATAGATCACTGAGTATTATAGACTCTAAGTCCATCCAAGTTGCTGAGAAGTTCATAATTTTGTCCTTATTCATGGCTGCATAATATTCCATTATGTGTAACACTGCATTTTCAAAGAATGGATTAACCTTCCCTTTTTCATTTTTCATGTTGTTCAATCCTCTGTCTGATCTATGGACAGAACTTCAGTTAGATAGACAGTCCCTGATTTTTGTCATTACTTCTGTAATCCAATTGGCCAGCCTGACTCTTTTCTATGCCATTGAGAAGTCACTATATCTGGAAGGATAAATTAAGTGACAATATTCCAGGTTTTAATTTGTCATCTAGCATGCTAAATTCTGTGTCTCAAGTAGAAAATATATCTAGAATAAATGAAGGAAAGTTATTCAAGAATTAGCCCAAATCTCAAGGACAAGGAGGACATATACAACCTAGGAATGTGATATTTGAATAAAAAGTAGTTGATGGCAATAAGGAAAGTAGTAGAAAAGTCGGTGGCAGCGACATCATTAATATTTACAAACCCTGTAATATGTTATATTAATATTTAGTAAATCACTTAGTCCTAGTACTTAATTCATCATTCTTCATTAATTCTCCTAACATTTTTATAGCCATCTATTACTTGCTATATTATGTTATCTATTTTTTATATAATAGTAATATAAAATATCCATTTGTATATTAATTGAAAACCTTACCAAATTACATTAATGATAGCTTTCAATCTAGGAACAGTATATAAAACAATGATAAGACTTATGCTTAAAATTGCTTTTTATCTTTTATTAAGTTCTGATTTCTTGTATGATTTTTAAAGTGATTTTTGTATTTAAAACAACAACAGGAACAACTGAACTCCACTTGCAATTTATATTTATTTTTATAAACTGATGGAAAATATACTTATTAAAAATGCTCAAATCCAAAATTTCAAAGGGAAAAAAATTATTAAATTATGTCAAATACTATGTTGCGATTGTTATGTTCATTAAAATGACCTTTTGGATTTTTCTTCCCTAGAAATCACAGAGAATTAACAACACAATGTAATCTAGGTTTAAGTTTGGGCTTCTCCTGTGTTTCAGATACTGATGTTTGAGCTTTCTCTTCCTGACAAGCCACTTAAAGAGTCACTGTTACTTTGAGGCGTTATCTATGAGATTCGTGTCTTTGGGGCTCATTAAGAACATTTCCAAAGATTACAATGTCAATAGCACCTAATTACTGGACTGTGAGAAAGGTCTTCTTGAGTACATAAAATCTGTGACAGTGCACATTACACAATGGGCGACTCAGATCCCAAATTTTATCACAGGTAAGTAGCAAACAAATTAATAATGTTACCTGCACTCTCTTGGGATAATTACTACTGCATAAAAACTGCTTTGAAATTTTGGAGATAGTATTGTACCTCATATTAAAATTCCCTTATGTTAACAACAATTAATCTCTTAAACTTTCTATGTTGCATGCACAACTCTCTGTTGATCTGTTTAGAATTTTTAGAACTTGCAACAGAACAAGGAATAATTTTCAATCTGCCTAGGAAGGTCATATCTCCTGATATAACATCATTTTAAATTATATTTTATTTCACTATTTTCTAAATATCTACTGTATGTTTTGATGTTAATGCTCGATTTTATTTTTACTTGTGCCTGATAGAAAGTTATTAAAGAAGCAATTCACTAGCCTACTGCTTAGGGCATTATTGCTTTTGTGTAGTGGTTTCAGGAGGACAAGTAGAGAGAAGGATTAACTAGGCACGTCACATATCATCTCACTTAATCCTTATAATAAATCTACAAAGTGAGGCTGCTATCTCTGTTTTACATAGCACGAGGAATGGAGAGGAAGTAGTTAACAGAGCTTGGAACCAAAGTCTGTCAGCCCCCAAAGCCCATGCTCTATCTCAGATCATGGATTTTCCCATTGTGTGTTGTTGAAAACAGGACATTTCCCACATTGTCATGCATGAGTCTTGGGGCAAGTCAGTGTAGCTGAGTGAGGGCGATTGGGTCACATTGTCTGGATTTGAGTCCAACTGTTCCACTTGTTTGTGGTATAGACCTGACAGTTTACAAACCTCTCTGTATTATTCACTGGTCTCATCTGTAAATGAAGAAAGGCAAGAGTACCTATCTCACAGAGTTTTTGTGAGGATTGCAGTTAAAACTTAAAGGTCATTTAGAATATTAGATCTTCTAAAATGCTAGCTTTATACATTTTTGAAAAGTATTTTGTGGTGTAAAAAGAACCTCAATCTTTGATGTAACAGAAGATGCTGTAACAGGAGGATAATATTTATTAGCATATTTTAAAAATTAATATTTTGTTTACATAGTTTTAAAAATGTAATGCAGTAAAACAGTGACTTTGAAGTGTTAAATTTGGAGGATTGGGCATGGTGGCTCACACTTGTAATCCCAAAACTTTGGGAGGCCGAGGCAGGAGGAATACTTGAAGCCAGGAGTTCAAGACCAGACTGGGCAACATAGGGAGACCCCCATCTCTATTTAAAAAATTAAAAATAAAAAAGAGTTCTATTTGGGGTCTGTTACCAGGTAAGTTACAGTAACCTACCATGTTATATGTAGCTAATACCTCTTTCATAGGTATTTGTGAATTAGTACTTGCAAGTGCTAATAGTGTATTGAGCTGTTTCCTGGGAGCCTGAATTACCTTGGGGCTTGGAATGATTTGTTTGGTGAAGACAATTTGACTCTTTAAATATCTAGTGTGAATACCACCTGCAAGACACTAAAGATTGCTCTTTCTAGTAAGAAGATTAATTAACTCCCAGATAAGTTCATTAGTAATTCAACTTTCCTCCTGGTAGTCATTTATTTGTTTCTACTCAATCAAAGCAGAAAATTTATTTCTAATAAATATTTTGGACTAACTAGAACCAACTAATCAGAAACATTTGTTAACTGGATTATATCCTAACACTATATTCCGAGGGAAGAACATGACATGTTAAAGTTGTATCAGAGATTTAATAGAAAAACATTCAAAGTTATGTTTAGAGACATTGAGTGCGAACAGTTTCATTAATGTCACCTCTACAATGTAGATTAGTCTTCAGAATGATGAGCTTTATAGCACATTGCAAAACTATGGATCATAAATAGCATTTATATTCAATTTTATTAGTAAGGCAAAAAGTGAACTAATCAATTTTAGGAGGATTTTCAGTAGACATAGTGAAAATAACTCCATCTTTTGCATTTTTGGGGCTAAAGAAAAGAAATGATATGCTTATTTTAGTGGGGGCTGTCTTGCATGCCATCAAAGTTTATTTGTGTTACTTCAAATGGACCTTTGAAAATGGTTGCCTGGCTAGAGAAAATCACCTTTGGATAAAAAATCCTCAACTGCATTTTTGGGCAATGAAATTCTATGGATAAACAAACTTCCTAATTAAAATTTCAAACCATCCATAGATTCCAAATTTATTAATCCATGTTATCATGATAAATCATGGGTACCTGAAGATATTTTTGAAATAATTTACTGTTTGGGTTGGAACTTTCAACAAAGTAAAAGATCTAATTAGTTGTTTAAATGTGGATACCTTTAAAGGCTGCTGCTTTCTAAGCTAGTAGATATTTGCTATTAAGTCCATCCTGGGGAGGCAGCTAGCGCTATGATTGCTGAAGGATTCCTTTTGTACCCAGTGCAAGCACCTGTAGAACAAATTTTACCCATACAAACAAGCACCATGGAAAGAGCTTCTCCATCATACAGAGGCCCAGAAAAGAGAAATTCTTTGCTGCTAAAGTTTTTAAAAAGTAGAGGGTTTTACAATTAGGAATCTAGGATTTAAACTCATATCACACACTTCTCCCCTACATAAAGCCTCATTATACAAGTCTTCTTTTAAACATTTCCAAACATAGAAAAACATAAATTACTCACACTCTTTGGTATCATTAATAATAATAATAATTCGAATAATGTAATATATTGTTAATCCAACATGTTTACTACAGCCTACCAACAAGCTTTAAATGATGAATTTCTTTAATTTCATCAAATCATCACCTAATCACCCTCCCCTATAGACTCTGAACTGCTTATAATGCATTCAACTAAGCAAAGAGGTCATAAATTGGCTTCCTGTTTTGGCTTCCAAGTTTAGAGAAAAGGAAGAATAATTGTTCCAGAAAGACTTACAGAAACTTAAGAACCAAGAGCACTTCCGGTTTCAAAAGAGTCCAATTGAGAAGCCTTTAAGGAATGATGGGAGGTAAAGTTTTCTAGAAATAGTTGTATCTTTATTTTAATTGATACCTTGGAAAAGGCAGGAATTTCACAGGAGCTTCAGGTTTGTTGGCAGTTTAATAAAAATAAACGGAATTTCAACTAAGACATTTCTGGTTTTGAAGTATGACTAAATTGATTTTCAATGAGCAGCAATTGGTGTTCAGAAATACATATATCCTTTTATTCAGCTTTTTCTGTGCATTAGTTTTAGAAACTATCTGAAAAAATGTCACACATTCATTCAAAATACCAAATACCTCAGGGTAGAAAAGCAAAGCAAAGTTAATCTAGACAAATAACCCATTCTCTGTGTGCATCTCCTTTTCAACAATAAAGATTCTTACCTTTATTGAAGGGATGCCTGGTCACTGGCAACCCCGCTCTTGTCTACCTGTAGTTGAACAAAAAGTTTCATTACTGAAGTTGAATATCAACTGATTATATATTTAATAGACAAAATATAAGATACCTACTGAAGGTGCACGATGACTTGAAGAAGATGCAGTATCTGTCAAGTTCATTGTAGACTGCACAAATAAAGGTTTTACTTTCTGAGAGACACAAAAGGTATGTACTGTGTTAACAAGAGGAGATAATAGTCAAGTCAAACAGTTGTAAATGTTTTCCAACCCTCAGTTAACCAAGATATAAAAACTATGCTCATCATTTATTTGCTAAAATGTGGCTGGGGAAATTCTTTCCTTTACACCAATGAGATAAAGCTCCTTCCTCCTTCAGTACACTTGAAGAGAAAATTCAAGAAAAATGTTTTCCTCAGTATCTCTTCTGATTCTACTTCCTTTGAATTGTCCCTACAATTTGAGATTGACTACTTGTATCTGGTCAGAACCACATGGTTATTCCCAGCACTTCCTAGCTAATAGAAGCTATAGCAAAGGTGTTCTGAGTCCCAAGAACTGAATGGTGAAACTAACAAAAGCATCTCTTCTAGGAGTTCAGAAGCAGCAGCGTGCAGGCAGAGTTGTCACCAACATTATGTATTGTAAAGTAAATCATGGCATTAAAACTGTACACATGAAAAGCACCAAAGGTTCACTAAGCATGCTTTTCGAAAAGAAACCCAGGACCATGGATGAGCCTGGGGATTTATGTTAATTATTCCCAGTTCAACACTTTTCTCTTGTTGGTCTGTATGCATGTAAATTGTATGTGAATGCACATATGTGTGTTTGTGAGTATGCTTCAAAGCCTGTTCCCACTCTCTTTTTGGTTCCTCCCCAAAGAAATTATGTAAATATTTTGTGTGTATTTTTTATTTGAATACCTTCCTGTAAAAATATGAAGTTTGTGCATGTATTTTAATTTATGCTAATGGTATTTCATGATATCTCACTTCACTGATTCTAAGACACAGCCTTCTGATATTCTCACATGCCTAAATTGAGAGGCATCTTACGATAGATGAAGTGGTCCAGTACACTTGGCAACACTTTTTTTCTTTGAGTGACTTATAAAATCTTGACCCAGTGTAGAGTACATCTCAGATTCAAAGTAAAAAGCAGTATCTTGTGTGCTCCCTACTCTTTTCACTAAATGTTGTTTTTAAGATCCATCCATCTTGCTATGAGTGCTAAAACCCATAGCTTCTAAGTACTGCATAGTACTCTTGGCAGGCATCTTCCCCATTTTGCCAATCTCTTCTCCCAAGGTGGTTCACACCACCATCATCTCTTACTTGCATCACTACAATTGCTTCCTAAAATTTTCCTTTGTTCTATTATCCTTTCATAGTATAGCTGCCAATGTTGTTCCTTTAAAATGTTAGGTGAGACTGTTTTGTTCCTTTGCTCAAAACTCTGAAAGGCCTCCAGTCTTACTCAGAATTAAAAAAAATCAAAGTCCTTTTACCCTCTCTCCTAGTTCACTCTGGTCTAGCCATATGGGATGCCTTGTTTTTCAAACATGCCAGGTACACTTCTACTTCAGAGGCTTCCGGTGATCCTTCACCTGTCTAGAATTCTTCTCCTAGATATTCACATGACTCCTGCCCTCATTACCTTCATATAGTTTATGAAAATGGTAAAAGAAGTCAGTGTTAATGGATGCTTACTGGAAATTTAAGTTCTAATATATTCTATGGTTTCATACCTTCAAGCAGTGGGTATAGAAGAAGACACAATCTCTTTATGACAGTGCTAAAAAAAAAAAGTAAAATCCTGCTAAAATTGAGGTCGGGAGTAGATGTTGTGCACATCCACCTGCTTTCCAACTGTGTGAAAGGAATATTTGAGCAATACACAAGAGAATGCAGTTAAATAACACTGGTTTTCAACATATCTCACTCTGTCAAGAATGAGAGAAGAGTAAATAAAACAGGGACTATGAAAAAATTATGGAATCAGTTAAAGAAAACAGTATCCTGAAATCAGAGGAAGCACATACTTCTAAAAATAATCTATTGTGAGATCTAGATGAAAACTTCATGAAGTCTTTTGTCCAGGACAATGAAGTACAAGAATATATGGTTTCTAGGAAATATAGGCAGAAGACTCTGCAAATGAATAGGCCAAAATGAAATATAAAGGAAAAAAATATATAAAGGAGTTATGGACACAGTATGGAAAAATTACTAGTGAATAAGACACAAGAGCAGAATTTGTTTATTTATTTATTTATTTTATTTATTTATTTTTTTGAGTTGGAGTCTCACTCTGTCGC
>NW_007251071.1:973354-1099343 GCF_000164805.1 Carlito syrichta
CGAACCCGCGGGCTCAGGCCATCCACTCACCTCAGCCTCCCAAAGGCGTGGGATTACAGGCTGAGCCACCGAGCCCAGCTCAAGAGCAGAATTTAAATAAGACTGTCAGACAAATAAAGCAAGGTCACTCATATCTAAGACTAAGAGAAGATGGAGACATGGGACTTCCATCCTGGAGCTCCCATTCCTTTTGAGGGCTTTGCCAACCTTAATGAATATGTGTAGGAGTTGTCAAAGGTTCCTATGACTCAGAAGCAGAGGAAATATATCCCAGGGGCCACCTAAGGTGTGTAGGTTAAAAAGACACCCCCACCCCACTATAAGCCTGTGACCAGGCAATAACCACAGTAAAGGTTAAATACAACCTTAAGGAAGGCTCTCCCTAGCAGTTTGCAAGGAAAATGCCTGTTTCCAAGATTGGCCACTAGTTGAAGAAAATTAAAAAAAAAACCCTCTTCTATAAATTCCTAACTATTATCAGCTCATGCTATCTGCACACTGAATTCACAGTTTTGGTCTGAAAAACCATATGCTAAAACCATATTCTTACTTAGCTCCAGAATGATGGAAATCATGGCAACTGAAAGAAGCACATTTAAATCTCTTGTGGAAGAACTCTTTTTTAGCCAAAGCCTCAAATAATTGTTATAAATAAGGTTCCAAAGAAAGTGAACAGCTCATTGTCAAAAATCTGTACATACATCATGAATGGTGGCTAGCGGAAACAAAACATGGTGAAATTGTACTCTCTAAAACATCAAATATAGGGATTCTCAGTTATAGGATATAAAATAAATATGTTTAAATAAATAAATAATAGAAGATTGATGATGAATAATTTGTATACAGATTTGAAAAAGAACTCCCCAAAACTTATTTGTGTATTTCTTAAAAATGATAAATAGCCGGGCGCGATGGCCCAAGCCTGTAATTCCAGCACTTTGGGAGTCAGAGGCAAGAAGACTGCCTGAGCCCAGGGGTTCAAGACCAGCTTGGGCAACTTGGTGAGATCTTGTCTCTATAATAAATCAAAAATTAGCTGGGTGTGGTAGCGTGCGCCTGTAGTTCCAGCTACTTGGAAGGTTGAGGTGGAAGGATCACCCGAGCCCAGCAGGTAGAGCTTGCAGTGGCCATGAGTGTGCCACTGCACTCCAGTCTGGGTGACAGAGTGAGATTCCAACTCAAATAGATAAATAAATAAATACAATAATTGAATTAAAATCCAGAGGACAGTTAACAAAAACAAACAAAAAAACCTTAGTAAATGGAGAGAATGGAATATAGTATTATGAATGCAGCTAGAGAGACAAAGTGATATCAAATATAAAACAAAGAATAAGAACCATAGAAGATAGAGGAACAAGATATAATATACATTTAATTGGAGTTTCAGAAGAGAGGGAAGAAGAGGGCTATAGCAAAATATAAAGGATTAAGGACTGAAAACTTTCCAGAACTGAAACAAACCAATTTCCACTTTCAAGAATCCCAACAAATTCCAAGCAGAATAAACAAAAAGAAATCCACAACTAGATATATTACAGTGAAAATTCAGAACACTGAAGAAAAAGAGATCTTAAAAGCAGCTAAAGACAAAAGATAGATTCATGTTAAGAAAGCTACAAATAGGTCAAGTGTGTGGTGCATGCCTGTACTCCCAGCTACCTGGGAGACTGAGGTGGGAGGATTGCTTGAGCCCTACAGAGGTATAGTGAGCTATGATTGCACCACTGTACTCCAGTCTAGGCAACGGAAGTAAATAAACAACAAAAAAAAGGAAAATTTAAAAGCTTATAGTCACACCACTCACTGCACTCAGTACCACAAAGATGCCAGTTGTTCCTAAATTCACCTGTAGATTTAATGTAATTTTAATCGAAGTACCAATAGGATTTATTTTGTTTTGTTTCTTTTGTTTTATTTTTCTGTGAATTTTGACAATCCAATTCTAAAGTTTATATGAAAATGTAAAGATCCAATAAAGCCAAAGAATTCTTGAAAAAGAATAAAAAAACAGAGCAGGGGTATTTACCTTATCAGATAAAGGTATAGATATCCAATCAATGTTATATTGGCTCAGGGAAAAAAATAGAATAATGGAACAGAATAGAGAGACAGAACAGACTCGTACATATATAAATCCTTAATAATGACAGGTGGAATTATATATCAAGGAGAGAGAATGCACTTCTTATTAAATGGCTGGTTCAGTTGGTTATCTATAATAAAATGTCTATCCTATATCTATAATAAAATGTATACCCTCTATATACTAATATCTAGATGATATGGAAATATGAAAAAGTAAAACAAACAAAAGGTTTAAAGACCATAGAGAAAAATATATTTTTGATTAAAGCTTAGATAAGATTTTCTTAAACAAGGCAGAAATCATAAAGACAAAAAGGAAAATAAAATTATTAAATCAGACTAACATTAAGATTTAGAACACTTATTTATGAAAAAATACCAGAAAGAGAATAAAAACAAGATCCACAAACAGGAAGAAGACATTTGCAACACATATATAACTGTTGAAGGTTTAGTATCTGAATTACATAAAGAATTCCTACAAAAAATGAGACAAAAGAATAGAATCAAAAGACTAAAACTTGAAGAGCTTCACAAGAGAGGAAAACTAAATGGTCAGTAGACATATAAAAAGATGATCACTTTCATTAATAACCAAAGAAATACAAAAAAAGTAATTATATACACACACCTCCAAACCACAAGAAACCATTACCCAATCACAAGACTGGCAAAAGTTATGAAGTCTGGCAATATCAGTGCTGTATACCATGCAAAGTGGTAGAAACTTTCTTCCACTCTTGGTTAGAGTGCTAATTAGTAATATTACTTTACAAAATTGTTTGGCATTACCTTATATGATAGAAGCTGCTCATTGTCCTTCAATATCTATTCTCTCCCTCTCTTTTGGTAATAAAACACTCAAATTTTAGTTAGGTATTTGGCTGCACAAATAAAGATCACTTTCTCAATCGCTCCCACAATTTGATGCAGTCCTATGTCTAAGATCAGACCTGTGGGCCATGAGTGAAAGTGAGGTGTACCATTTCTAGGTCATATACTTAAGGATAAACATTGTTGCCCTGTACTCTCTTTCTTCAGTCTGGAACTCAAGGACATGAAGTTGACCTGCTTTATTCAGGTGAACGGAGGAAAATATTTTATGAGATGGCAGAGCAATAAGATTAAAGAAACTCGTGTATCACTTTATGGTTTACAGCTCTTCATGGGGCATTTTCCTGCCCGGATCTGCTTCCTTTTTCACCATGACATGAATGAAGTAACTCCTATCTTAAGTCACTGTATCTTTGTTATTGTAACCATAGTGGCTTACCTGTAGAGTGGAATTTACCAATAAATACCCTAGGATCAATAATTCTGTTATGAATATGAAACCTGGGCAAACTCTTGAATATGTGTATTGGGTGAAACAACAAAAATGTTGAGAGCAATATTATTCATTACAGAAAAGAATGAGAATCAATCCAATATTGATCAGTGGCAGAATGGATGGATCAGTTGTGGTATAATTATGCACTGGAATATTGTCAGTGGGTGAATCACAATTGCAGACATCAACATGGATGAGTCTTAGAAGCATACTGTTGAGAAAATGGAGCAAATCACAGAATCACATTTTTTTCATTTATAGAAAGTTTAAAAACAGACAAAACTTAACAACATACTGCTTAGGGATACTTGCATAGGTGATAAAACTATAAAGAAACAATAAAGAAAAAAATAGGAAAATAGTCCCCTCTGAGAGGGAATAAAGAGGAATGCAATTAGTAGGCTTCTGGGGCAAGGTAATCTTTTTTTTCTTTTTTTGAGTCAGAGTCTCACTCTTGCCCAGGCTGGAGTGCAGTGGCACGCTCACGGCCACGCAGCATCTACCTGCTGGGCTCAGACGATCCATCCACCTCATCCTTCCAAGTAACTGAAACCACAGGTACGCACTACCATGCCCAGCTTATTTTTAGATTTATTGTAGAGAAGAGGTCTCACCAAATTGCCCAGACTAGTCTCAAACCCCTGAGCTCAGGCAATCCTCTCGCCTCGGCTTCCCAAAGTGCTGGAATTATAGGCTTGAGCCACTGTGCCCAGCCTAAGCTAATCTATTAATGACCTTGTTCCCAAAACCATATTATTATCATTGATCATGTTGTTATCATCCTTTAAATGGCACATGGTATATATATTCATTCATTCTTTTGGTATTCATGGTTTATTTAACAGTTTAGAAAACACACACACAAAAAAGGGAACAAAAAAATGCAGGCTAGAGACAAAATGGGTTCTTTTCTACTAAGACTGGACTCCACATTAAGAACTTAAGAATGGGCAAATTTACACTGAGGATAAAAGAAAAGGCTGAGAAAAAGACTAAGATAAAATATTTGTACAGGGTCAGGTGTCTGTAATCCCAGCACTGCAATCCCACATCTGTAATCCCAGCACTTTGGAAGTCCAAGGTGGGAGGATGGCTTGAGCCCAGGAGTTCAAGACCAGCCTGGGCAACATAGTGAGACCTCATCTCTACATAAAGTTTAAAAAGTTAGCCTAGCATGGTGGTGCATGCCTGTAGACCCAGCTACTGGGGTGAGGCAGAAGGATCACTTAAGGCCAGGAGTTCAAGGCTGCAATGAGCCAAGCACCACTGTACTCCAGCCTGGGTAACAGAGTGAGATCCTTTGTAGTATATATATTACACAGGCAATCTTTCCACCTCAGACTCCCAAGTCAGACTCCCAGACTCCCTGGGACTACAGGCATGCACCAGCACACCCAACTAATTTTTTGATTTTTTTCTTTTGTAGAAACAAGGTATCTCTATGTTGTCCAGGCTGGTCTTGAACTCCTGGCCTCAAGCATTTCTCTCACCTTGGCCTCTTGCATAATTTTTTGCATGAAGTATGAGATTACCAACTATGCAATAACATAACTAAAATCAGCATATGAGTTAGCAAAGAATAGAACCAGAATGCAGACAATAGAATAATATTGTAATGTTCCCCTTTAGCTTGCTGTAGTATACATAAAACTGTATTATATACAAGGAACACTGGGATAATGGACAAGGTTGCTCATGGGCTATTCATGCTATCCCAGTAATGCCCTCAAACCCTGCCACCTGGAGGGCCAAAAAGAATCAATATTGGCCAGGCGCAGTAGCTCAAGCCTGTAATCCCAGCACTTTGGGAGGCCGAGGTGAGAGGATTGCCTGAGCCCAGGAGTTCGAGACCAGTCGAGCAACTTGCTGAGACCTTGTCTCTACAATATATCAAAAAAATAGCCAGGCATGGTAGCACATGCCTGTAGTACTGGCTGCTTGGAAGGCTGAGGCAGAAGGATCACCTGAGCCCAGCAGGTTGATACTGGGGTGGCTGTGAGCATGCTACTGCACTACAGCCTGAGTAACAGTGTGAGACTCTGACTCAAAAAAAAAAAAAAAAAAAATCATCAATATCTCAGCATACCTTAAACCACTTCAGGAAGCTTTGATGGAGGGTATAAACCAGAAAGATTTTTAAAAAAATTTTTAATTTTAAAGATGTGGGGAACGATTCAGGGTTAAGTATACAAATGTTCATTATGCAGGTACCCTTGCTGATGAAGTGTGCCCTCTCTCCCCTGGCAGATCCCCACTACTGCCAATCCCTACCCCTGCCCCCCTGCGCAGTTTCCCACTACTGCCAATCCTTTTCTTATAGTATTACGATAATTGTTCAAGGTCCGCTTATGAGTGAGAACATGTGATACTCAGTTCTTTGTTTCTGTGATAGATCACTCAGTATTACAGACTCTAAGTCCATCCAAGTGAAAGATTTCTTTAAATGCCAAGGGAATAAACAAAGAGAATAACATAACATAATATGAAAGAGAATATGATAAATATGGAGAACAGAAAAAAGATATTCAATCTATAGCAGTGTTTTAAAGAAGAAACAAACAAAAATCCTTCAGAAGCAGTTATTGAAAGTGTACATAAGAAACATGTCGGAATTTAAAAAGAGTTTAATCTGTAGATCTGAGAGGCCCATTTTATTAAAAAATAAAATAAAATAATGCTTGTTTACTCATATCCTGGTGAAATTTTAAAATTTCAACAATAAAAATAATAATAACATACAAATATTCAAACTGGGTAGAAGGACGCAGGTTAATTAGCAATAAACAAAAATTACAATAGCCTTCACCAGGTCAAGACATAGCAAAGTGAGGATAATCTCCTTTCCAGAGAAAGAGAAACAGACTCAGATACATGGTCCAGTTTATAAGAAATGAATCTGAAAGAACTCAAGTACTGTGGAAGTCATGATTTTAAAAAGGTAGTCAGTGAGGTTAAAAATAAACATGTTGGCCAAATGCAGTGTCTCACACCTGTGATCCCAGTAGGAAGATATCTTGAACACAGGAGTCTGAGATCAGCCTACACAACATAGAGGGACCTCGTGTATACAAAAAATCAAAAAATTAGCCAGGCGTGGTGGCACCTACCTGTAGTCCCAGCTACTCAAAGAGGCCATGAATGAAATAGATCCATAACAAAGATTTGACAGTGAAGTCTCCCTGAGCTGAGTGAAGAGGCATTGCAATATATAACATATCTCATATATAAAGCAAAAAGTACAATTATGGTAAGGTTTTATTCAACAACTATATCTGCCAGCTTGCCATGGGACATAGCATTAACACTTAAACAGAAATCTGTCTTGATTTATTTAGACTAAATAGGATAAGCCACTGGCTAAAGAAATTCTAAGAAATAAAATTCAATAAATTTCCAATCAAAACCTTAGCAGTTTTAAAAAAATAAATAGATTTGTGGCTTCTAAAATTATATAGAAGTACAAACGATATAGAATTACAAAGACAATCTTGAAGAATAAAAGGATTTACATGACCTATGTCATGACTTACTGGAAAGTTAGTGATATTAATTAAAATGGTGTGGTTTTTGGCAAAAAGACTGACAAATAAACCAATAAAACAGAATAGAGTGTTTAGAAATAGACTCATATATACACAGTCAATTGATCTAGAAATAGACTCATATATACACAGTCAATTGATCTAGAACAAGAAATCAGTGGATTCAAAGGGAAAAGAAAGATCAAAATCATATTATAAGAAATGTAGTGGAATGAGATATAGCCATGGCCACAGAAAATACAATGTGCCACAGAAAAACAGAGTTAAGTTGGTCTTCATTAAAATTAAAAACTTCAAATTCAAAGGACACCATTCAAAAAATGGAAAAAAAACCCTAAAGAATCAGAAAAAATATTTGCAATACATATATCTAACAAAGGACTTATATTCAGAATATGTAATAAAATGTTACAACTCAATGACAAAAATAAACAAAAGTGCGGGGATGAGGGGTGGGAAGTTGCTTGATGAATATAGAATTTCAGTTTTGTAAGATAAAAAGAGCTCTAGAATTTTTTATCTTTTTGTGTGTGTCGAGGTCTCACTCTGTCATCCAGGCTGGAGTGCAGTAGCACAACCATGGCTCACTGCAGCCTCGACCTCCTGGGCTCAGGCAATCCTTCCACCTCAACCTCCCAAGTAGCTAGGGCTACAAGCATGCACAATCACAACTGGCTAATTTTTTGATTTTTTTTTTCTTTGGTAGAAACAAGGCCTCTCTATGTTGCCCAGACTGTTCTTGAACTCCTGGCCTTAAGCATTCCTCTTACCTTGGCCTCTTGAGTGCTGGGATTACAGTTGTGAGCCACTGCCCCAGGCTGAATTCTGGAACCTGGTTGTACATCAGTGTGGATGTTGTAAAACTACTGAACTGTACACTTTAAAATGATTAAGGTGGTAAATTTTCTATTATGTCCATTTTACCATAATTTTAAAAATAAGTTTTAAATAGATCCTTCACAAAAGAAGATCTAAGAATGATCAATCAACACATGAAAAGATGTTCAATACCCTTAATTATCAGGGAAATGGATGTTATAATTGCAATGAGTTATAATTACAATCTTAGAATGGCTAAAATTTTAAAAACTGACAATATCAAGTTGGTGAGGAGGTGGAACAACAGGAACTCTCAAACATTGCTGGTGTGAGAGTAAAATGGTATAGTCATTTGAGAGTGTTGGCAGTTTCTGATAAGGTCAAACATACTCAATTCCTGTGTCCCAGCCATTCCACTCTTACCTGAAAGATACTAAAACACACTTGTGCAAATGACTTGTACAAGAATGTTTATTGCAGCTTTTTCCATATAGTCTTTAACTGAAAACAGCCTGGCTGTCTCACAAGGAGAAAATGGACAAACACATTGTGGGTTATTTGTACTATAGAATACTACTCAGCATTATAAAGGAACAACTGCTACGGGTAGGTACAGACTATAACATGAATGAATCTTAAAGGCACCGTGCTGTATAAAACAAACTATACATAAGAGAGTACATACTGTATGATTCCATCAACATACATTTGAGAACAGGCAAAACCAACCTGTGGTGATAGAAATCAGCACAACGCTCATTTGGCGTGGGGATGGGGGCAAGGTATTGTTTGTAAAGGGACAGGAAGGAAATTTCAGGGATGATAGAAAGGCTCTGCGTCTTGATTTGTGTGATGGTTACAAGTCCAAACTCTTCAAATGTTACACTTAGCATTTGTGCATTTAACCACATGCAAAATGTACCTCAATAGTAAGAAAATAGCAAAACAAAGAAAGCACAGCATTTATTCAAATTTGTAACTTCAAGTCTGATATTTCCTTATTGATGCTTATCTTTTCTACACTGTAGGTCAGAAACCATTCTAAGCTGTGTGAGTAAAACCGTTTATGAGATGGACCAGTTTGGGACCTCATGGAATTTATAGCCTTAAAGGAAGAAGCCATATTTGTTTTGTTCACGGTCTTATTCCCAGCATGTAGCATAGTGCTTGGTACATGTATGTACTCAACAAGTATTTGTGAGTGGATGAGTGACTATAGAGTAGGGAACAAAGCAAAAATGTTAGTGTGCAACTCACACACTTGCTCACTCTTTCCCTGCCCCTCCCCATTTGTTTTTCATAAGTATTTGCTATTTACCATGATGAGTGTCTCATGTGCTAATATACCATGTGGATGTGTAGATAAACATTCATGAGCCTTGAGTCCAGCAAGTAGTGCATATGGATGTATTCTAGACTAGAAGGAGCACCATCCCACATCCCCTGGAAAGTAAATTGGATGGCCATTTGAGGGCAGGATCGATTTTTCTCAAGAGAAAGACTGGATGTGTTACTGTGCTTGAACTGGTATAATTTTGAGATTTAGAAGCCTGCTTCACAATACCTAGACAAATTAAATTTGGACTAGAAAATTTTACAAGTTAACAGTAATAAAAAGGCCTGATTTTGAGTGTACCATATCCTCATAGATCCTCCAGAATTTTATTTATCTAACTGATTGAATATCTAAACTTATAATTACTCCAACTGAAATTGTGACCTGCAAGTGAGAAGAGGAAAAACCAAGAGGGAAAAAAGCTACAGAGCCAGTCTTGGGACATTTCAGAGAAATCAATTAATATAATCCTCAGGAAAGTTTAGGTTACTATATACATTTGGTTTAAGACAGGAATTAAATTAGTGTTGCCAATGTTCTTAAGTTCTTTGATCTCCTGAAGCAATTTAAATTTAAAAAAAGGTCTTAAATTGATAAATGTTGAAAAAAAACTTAAATGATTTTAGATTGTATGCCTCTTGAGGAAAAAAAAACATATTCTATGTTTTTTGGGTATTTCCCCACAAATCTGACTTGTCCTAGCATCATAGCAGATGCTCGATAGAATTTGTATCATGTCAATTAAGTCATTAGTTGAGACTTACTGGATATATTTTTACACTGGACATCATTTACTCATTTACCTTTACAATTAACATCCTCAAATGAAACTGACAAGTCAAATAGGTTAAATAATAGTCTAATATAAAATTGGGCTTTATTTTCAGGTGACCTCTTGTATGAAAATGAATGCTTGGTTCTAGAAATAGATTCTTCTATCTCTTTTTTTTTTTCACTTGGAAGTGAATGGTCTTGAAGTCCTGGCCTCAAGTGATTCACCCACTTCAGCCTCCCAAAGTGTTGGGACTGCAGGCCTGAGCCACCACATCCGGCCCCATTTGGAAGTGACTGGACACTTGGACTTTGAACTTTGATGTTTCCCAATATCTTATCTATAATCACAAATGGGCAGACTGACAGATAATCCCACCCAGAATGAGTTACTCCTCTGCTGAAATTTTCACTTGCTTCTATTACAGTTCAGCCATATTACATTGTAACAATTTGTTTACATATTTATGTCTTACAATGGATTGAGTTCTTTGGGTTCAGGCACTTTGTTTTATACCCTCAGTAGAGTGACTGCTATGTACAATCTCCAGAGTCTGTAGGGGTAAGGGCTTAATAAATGTTAAATAAAAACAGAAAGACATAGACAGGTATAGTAAAAAAGACAAATGGACTCTAAACACCACATGTACTTACAACATAATTGAAGGATGTATCAGCAAGCACTGCAACCTGACGGAACAGTGTGTGCCTAGTAAACATCTCATTCTTCAGAACATGAAAGCTGAAATAAAAACAGTGAAATTAAAATATATTTAATCATAGGATAAAGCAAATAAGCATTATGTTATTGTGGTTAAGAATCACATTAACATTTTAAAGTACTGCCAAGCAAAATTTAAAAATATTAGTATAAACTTATTACTTCTTCCATTTAAAAAATTACAGATTTTCCAAGCAAGAAAAGCCATAGAAACAATGGCAATGAACACCTCTAGGACTCAGACTGTGGTTTTAAAAAAAATTTATCGATTAAAAAACACCAGGGCATCTTTCAGAAATGGCTGTTTCTAAATCTAAGGTAATATATGTACAAGATGGGCCTGGGACATTTTATTCTACTATTCACTTTATTCTGCTAGAATCGAAGAAGTTATCACAGATTATGTCAAAAAAACACAGGAGCAACTTGAAAGGGCTTCCATTGACTTAAAAGTGTATAAATTAAGCATCAAAAATAATGACTACAATGTATTAAGATATCACACATACATTTTGGACAATTCTCAGCCTCTCTAGATTGCAAATGCCGCTAAAATTAGGAGATTTCACTGTCAGGAAAACATATTCTGGAGAGAAAACCAAGAGTATGGATGAACAACCTTTTGCTAGTGCCTAGGAAAGATTACAACAACAAAATCACAGCATTCAGTCACACAAAAGGCTCTTTGATGAGATTAGCTGTGTAACTGGTATATCCCCTCAGTCATCTCAGTAAAAGTCCAAAATAGAAATAGAATTATCTAAGACAGACCCCAAGAAGTAGTCTCCTGATTGTGGAGTGACTCCCCATGACAACCATGAGTAATCCACAAAATTTTTGAGATTTGAGTTGATGCTGTAAGGAGTTGAGACTTCAGGGGTATTGGGATATGGCAAATGTATTTTGCATGTGGTACAGGTATGAATCTTTGGGGGCCAGAGAATTGACTGTGGTAGATTGAATATTGCCCCCTCAACCAAGATAAATACTTCCTAATTCCTGGAACCTTTAAGTATGCTACCTAACACAGTAAAAGGGACTTTAAAGACATATTAAGGATTTTGAGATGGAGTAATAATTGTGGATTATGTAGTGGGCCTAACATAACCACAAAGGTCCTTTTAAGAGGGAAGCAGGAGGATCAGAGTAGATAAAGGAGAAAGCACTGTGTTGAGGTTGGAGTGATACCAGCAGCTCTAGAGGTTTGAAGAGGCAAAAACTAGATTATCTCCTAGAGCCTCCAGAAAAAAACAGCCCTACAAAACCTTTGAATTTAACCCTATAAGAATCATTTTTGTGCACATAAATGTTTATTGCAGCATTATTCACAATAGTAAAATCAAGGAACCAACTGTGCTGCCTATCAAAAGAGGACGGGATTTAAGAAAATGTGGTACATACACATGATGGACTATTATGTAGCCATAAAGAAGGACAAAATTATGAATGTCACAGCAACTTGGATGGGCTTAGAGTCTATAATACTAAGTGATCTGTCATAGAAACAAAGAAATGAGTACCATTTGTTCTCACTCATAAGCAGACCCCGAACAATTATCATAATACTGTAAGAAAGGAATTGGCAGTAGTGGGAAACTGCCAGGGGAGAGAGGGGTGCAAACCTCATCAATATGGGTACCTGGTGAACTGGGGACCAAAGTGAGGCCCAGACTTTTCCTACACAACGACCATTTGTATACCTAACCCTGAATTGTACCCCACATCTTTAAAATAAAGAAGAATCATTTGTGATTCCTGACTTTCATATCGTAAGATAATAAATTTGTGGTGTTTTAAGCCACTAAATTTGTGGTAATTTATTACAGCAACAACCAAAAACTAATACACAAAATTTAAGAAAATCCTTAGAGCCAGGCATGGTGGCTGATGCCTGTAATTTCAGCATTTTGGAAGGCTGCAGTGGGAGGACTGCTTGAAGCCAAGAGTTCAAGAGCAGCCTGGACAACATACATAGTAAGACCTCATCTCTACAAAAAAATAGCAAAATTAGCCATGTGTGGTGGTGTATATCTGTAGTCCCAGCTACTTGGGAGGCCGAAGCAGGAGGATTGCTTAAGCCTAGGAGTTTGAGACTGAGGTAAGCCGTAATTGTGCCACTGCACAATCTGGGTGACAGAGCGAGACTCTGACTTACAAAAAAAAGAAACTTTGTAACAATCATTTAAAAAAATTATATGAGTAGACCAGTTTCATAGAAAAATATAAGTATAAAATAGAATGAAGAAGAAATAGAAAAATGTAATAGTCTTTTAGATCTTTAAACAATGAAAAGAAAGAAGAAAAAGAACCAGCAGTTTAAAATCTGCTCATCAAGAAAATATGCAGCCCAGTTAACTTAAAAGGGAGTTTTACCAAATTTCTAGTAACAAATAATTTTCACTTTATCTCCAGAATTTTTCAGGAAAAGAGAGATAAGTCCACGACTAATATTAGAAGGCCAGTATAACCTTGATGCTAACAGCAGACAAGGACAATAGAAGATACCAAAATAGCAGTTCAATCTAATTTATAAAATTGGATAGAAAATTCTTAAAGTATCAGCAAGTTGATTTTCACCTGAAAGGATATAGTGGTTTGCAGTAGCCAGTGCTACAACTAAGAATAATTTAATAATCTAGAATACAAATATTATATAGTTTTTCAAGTGGCCAGAGAGGTAGAAGTAACAAGGATTAGAGTGACCAAAATTCCAGAGAACTTTTGACAGTAACATAGGGTTGAAATAATATTTATTATTAGGCTTGAGGGTTCAAAATGCATAACTAATCCTTTCCCCACTTAAAAATATTTGCCTAATTCTGAAGCTATACATTATAGAAATACAAAAGGTTAAGCTTAAAAACTCGGATGGGTGTATTTTACCCCAACTTTGTGGTTTTGAGGAGTTCCTGAGAACAAAGAAAGTGAGATGAGAGCCCTGAAGAGAGTGGTAAGTTGACCCTAGTGATCTGCATGAGGATTTCCTTGGAAACACTTACTGATTCTTACTATAGTTAGAGACCATGAATGCAGGCTTGGTCTCTGGAAGAGAACCACTGAGGGACAGAGAAACAAGCAGAACTTTTGGCATTTAGGTGAGGATAGAGAACAAAATTAAAGATTTTTAAAATTTTTCTTTAAAAACATTTGTTGAATTCTAGAGCTGCAGAGGTTGAAAATATAAGGTCTTTGAGAAGTAAATTTCCTGTAGTGTTCTCTGTGTTAAGATAACACCCATCTCTTAGTTGAAAGCTTGGAGGGCTATATCTTAGGAGCAGAGTAAACCAGAGACAGATTAATTATTATCAAAACATCAGCAATCCAGACTTAGCTCATCTCTGATTATGTTTACTTAATTAAGAAAAAGATAAACCACATCTAGTGAAGAAAACATCATCTGGAGACAGTGAAAAGACAAGTAACACAATTTTTTTAAAAAGGGCACAGGACTTGAATAGATATTTCTCTAAAGAAGATATGCAAATGACTGAAAAACACATAAAGTGATGTTACACGTCATTAGTCATTAGGAGAATCTAATCAAAACCACAATGAGGTATCACTATACATCTATGGATGACTAAAACCAAAAAGAGAGATGATTAAAAAGTGTTGGAGAGGATATAGAGAAACTGGAGTCCTCATTAATGGCTGGTGGAATTGTAAAAATATGCAGCCACTTTGAAAATCAGTTTGACAGTCTCTCAAAATGTTAAATATAGATTATCATATGTCTCCATACCCTTCTAGGTATGTACCTAAAAGAATTGAAAACATATGTACACACAAAGACTTGTATACAAATGTTCCTAGCATCATTATTCATAATAACCAAAAAAGTGAAAACAATTCAAATATTCATCAACTGATGAATGAATAAATAAAATGTGGTATGTCCATACGACAAATATTATTTCACCATAAAAAGGAATAAAATATTAATACTATTGAGTACATACTTTAAAATGATGGTTTTTATAGTATAGAAAATATACGTCAATAAAGTTCTTATACAAAAAGTTACTGGACACGTTAAGAAATAGAACCTTTGACTATAAAAGAAGAGAAAAAGAAAACCAACAAGGGCTTTAATATAAGTATGATGAAGATGATAAAAGAAAATACAGAAATGGATTGACAAGATAGATGAAAAGATGGAGAATTTCAGCAGAGAATTGAAATCTATTATGAACACCAAACAGGCATCTTAGAACTGAAAACACCATGTATGATATTAAGAATTCAATAGATAGGCTGAATAACAGAATGGATAAAGCAGAATACAGGATTAATAATCTCAGTGAAAAAGTATACAACGTGAAGCAAAGAGAGAATAAAGGAAGGAAAGAACCAGACAAGAGCATAAGAGACAAATGGCCACAGTCAAAAAGAACAGCATTCATATAATGAGGATCTCATAAAAGTAGAGAACGGGGAAGAAGGAAAATGTGGAAGGATAATAGCTAAGAATGTTCCCAAACTCAGGAAAGACATAAAACCATAGATTCAAGAACTACACAGGATAAATAAAAGGAACTATATCTAGGCACATCATAATAAAACCAGTGAAAAACAACAAAGAGAAAATCTTAAAGTACCCAGACATGGAAAATACATTGCCTTCAAAGAAGCAATGATAAATCTGACAGCTTACCTTTCAACAGCAACAATGGAGGCCAGTATATAAATGTATTGACATTATTACCAAGGTGGGGGAAAAAAAACCCCAAAAAACTGCCAACACAGAGTTCTATGCTCAGAGAAAGTATTCTCCAACAATGAAGGTAAAATAATGACAATTTCCTATAAAGAAAAGTTGATAGAATTATTTTCCAGCAAATCTGTATTAAAAGCAAAATTAGAGAGAACTGTTCAGGCAGGAAGAAAATAATCTCACAAGGAAATACATTAAGCAGGAAGAAATGAAGAGCTCAACAAGTAGTAAATATGTGAGTAAATATAAATGAATACTAACTATGCCAAACAGCAATCATTATAGTTAAAATATATACATATATTTAAAATTAAAATGTGGGAAAGGATTAAACAGAATGTAAATATTCTAAGATTCTAGAATTCTTGGGAAAGTAACAATAGTAATTTGTACAAGACTGTAATAAGCTAAGAATGAAATTTCAAAAAGGAGACATTTCAAAAGGAGAAAAGAATAACAAGTTAATAAAGAAAACATGAAATCAAAATAAGTTGATTTGTTCAAAACAAGGCAAAAAAGAAAGAAAATAAACATAAAATAGGTCAAATAGAAAACAATTTGTTAGGTGGTAAATACAAACCCAACTCAGTCAGCAATTTCATTAAAAGTAAACAAATAAGCCGGGCTTGGTGGCTCAGCCTGTAATCCCACGCCTTTGGGAGGGCTGAGGTGAGTGGATTGCCTGAGCCCACGGGTTCGAGACCCGCCTGGGCAGCGAAACCTCATCTCTACAATAAATCAAAAAATCAGCCGGGCATGGTAGCACACGCCTGTAATTCCGGCTACTTGGAAGGCTGAGGCAGAAGGATCGCCGGAGCCCAGCAGGTTGAGGCTGTGGAGACCGGGAGCGGCCACTGCATTCCAGTCTGGGCAACAAAGTGAGACTCCAACTCAAAAAAAAAAAAAAAAAGTAAACAAATAAAGCTTGTCAATTAAATAAATAAGGCTGATAGGTTAGGTTAAAAACCCATCTATATTCTGCTTACAATAAACACATTCAAATATAGAAAAAAGATATGCTGAAATTTAAAAAAAAATGGAAAAAACGCACCATGCAATCTTAACTAAAAAGAGTGATATAGTTATGTTAATATTAGTTGAAGTAAATGTTAAACAAAAATACATTACTAAAGATGAAGAAGAATATTTTATAATTATAAATGTGATAACTTCACAGGAAAATATCATGATTCCAAATTGTAGGTATCCAACAATTTAGCTGTAAACTATTTAAAGCAAAAAATATTAATACAACTAAAAGGAGAAATGGACACATCTGTACGATGATAGTGGGAAATTCAATACTCCTATCTCAATAGTTGGACATGAAGTCAAAAATTGGTGAGTATATAAAAGATATAAACCACACAATAAGCTGACTTGATGGAAATATATAATAGAATTTCAATTCTCTTCAAGAGCACATGAAACATTAAAAAAAATTGTCATAGGTTAAACCATAAAGTAAGCATTACAAAATTTTAACAGACTGAAATAATGCAGAGCAGGTTCTCTGAGCACAGTAGAACTAAACTAGAATTATAACCAGCAAATCTTCTACTTCCTGGAAATAAAACACATTACTTCTAAGTAACTCATGGAATCAAAGAAGAAATCAATTAGAGTTTAGAAAATATTTTATACTGAGTGATAATAAATATATAGCAAATAAAATAAAATAAAATAGTAATCATACAAATTCAACACATACATAACGTACTAACAGAATTAGCAACTGCCATTTTATTTTATTATTATTATTATTATTTATTTTTATTTTTTGAGTTGGAGTCTCACTCTGTCGCCCAGACTGGAGTGCAGTGGCCGCTCCCGGCCACCGCAGCCTCGACCTGCTGGGCTCCGGCGATCCTTCCACCCCAGCCTTCCAAGTAGCTGGAACTGCAGGCGCGCGCTATTACGCCTGGCTAATTTTTTGATTTATTGTAGAGATGAGGTCTCGCCAAGTTGCCCAGGCAGATCTCGAACCCGCTGGCTCAGGCAATTCACTCACCTCAGCCTCCCAAAGCGCAGGATTACAGGCTGAGCCACCGAGCCCGGCTTAGCAACTGCCATTTTAAAGGCACTGAATGACACACCCGCTTCATCTTTTGCACCAGTGAGACGATCTCATTAAGAAGAGATATAAATCTCCCCAATTTTGAAGAACATTAGTGACTTTTTAGCAGAAGAGATGAATCGTCCTGCTGGATTCCTTGTTCCTTCGGGTGCTGCCTGTTACCTCCTAAGCCTACTTGAAATGTCAACCAGGGACACAATAGTATTAGCCAATCCCTGACTTTCTTTTCCAGTGACTTAAAATCCAACTCGTAGGTGCTTAATACATATTTGTTGAATGAATGAATACATGAAAGGATCAATTAATTTTACTGTCCTTTAATTAGGAAGACAGAATTCCACTTTGACCTGTTCCAGAGCTGGAAATGCATGTAGATGAGCTGAGAAATGGAAAATGAGGAACACTCTTTCACTCTCACCATATTTCTGCCATACATCTAGTTCCTAGGCCACACCATAAGAGGAAGGACAATCGCCTCCTGGTTCCAGTGGATTTTGTTTTCCTTTTTACTATAAGCAGTGTGCAGCTGCCAGTGATATAGGCAGACCCAGCAATGCTCAGCCTGCCGTGAGTTTTGCTGGGACCTGCAGTGGGTTTGCCACTCAACAGTCCAGCTTGAGGCATCTCAGTGAACTTTCTTCCCATCCAGTGGGCCATAATCACACTTCTACAACCATGTCTGAATTTCAACCTTGAGGGAGAATTCTTTCCAAGTTGGTACCTTCCATACATACTTTTCCTCAGCCCTAAAGGTAGAAGCCGAGTCCAACATTGTTGGTATCCCTCTACTATTTAGAGTTGTCTTTATTTCTGTTAGTAGCTAATAATCTTTATTAGTTACTCCTTTTAAAATTAATTTTGTTTTAGACTCTAAGGGTACATGTGAAGATTTGTTACATAGGTATATTGCAGGATGGCAAGGTTTGAGCTTCTGATGAGCCTGCCTCATCGGTGGGGAGCAAGGTACCTGATAGGTGGTTTTCCAGCCCTTGTTCCTCCTCTCTCCTTCCTCCCTTTATTAGTCCCTAGTGTCTGTGTTCCCAACCATGTACCTGTATATGTCCAATGTTTAGCTCCCATTTGATCCCTATTCATGTTAAGATTTCTCTGTTCAAGTTACCATAACATGATAAGAAAGGGATTGACCGTTGTGGGATAATGCCAGGGAAGGGAGGGAGGAGCACATAACATCAATAAGGGTACTTGATCTCAAACTAGGCAAAGTGGGAACCAAAACGAGGCCCAAACTTTACCTGTATGATGACCAGTTGTATACCTTGTTCTGAATTGTATCCCACATCTTTAAAATAAAAAAATTTTTAAAGACAAGAAAACCGAAACACTAAAAAATTAAATCACACATTCAGCTACTGTTGAGGAAAGGAATGGGGGTAAAGATAGGTTTAAAGAGAATTCAGTTATAGTCTCTCTAACTCCACATTAATTTCCAATTATCTTTATGACCTTAATTGGCATCATTGTAAAATTGACTTAGGATTAAAAATATCAGCATCTTGTTAACCAGTAAGACAACTAATAAGGCAACAAATTTTTTTGTTTCAATTCTCACCATTAGAAAAACTAGAGTATCATCATCTCCAATAAATGCCCTAAAATCAGAAAAGAGAAAATCTGCCAAAAATCTACACATAATTTACTATTAATTGTTGTTGTTTTCTTGTTGTTTTGTTGTTGAATGCTTTATGTTTCCAAGGTGTATGTTTACTTTCATTGAGAAGACGAGAGCAGTTGGAAAATTCACCTCTCTTACTTTGGTGTCAACCTTTGGACGACTTAATAAACCAATTAATTATATACATAAAAAAGATTTTCCTGTTCAGGTACTTCCTTACTAGATCTTGACTAATAATCTAGTAGTGTTGAAGATATGCATGCCATGTGGTAGACTAGATTTATGACTTGTTTCTGTTTAATCGAGTGCTATTAGAAAGTGATTTGCATCACTCCTGGGCAGAAAGTTTAAAACCGGCATGTAGTTTGCTATGTGTCTTTTGTCTATACCAAGACAATATTCCAGATAGAGAATGCTGCATAAGTCTGGATTCTGGAGTGAAAATTATATGGAGCAGTGGCACAGGCCACGTAGCAGGAATATTTATTAAATAAGTCTTTGTTACTTGAAGACACGAAGATATTAGAGTTGTTTGTTATTGCAATATAATCTAGCAGATTCTGATGGAATCACCCTATGACTCAGAATTCCTCCAATAGTTCTATATTTCTAGACTTTTTTTTTGAGTCAGTATCTTACTCTGTCACCTAGGCAGCAGCACAATCACAGCTCACTGAAGCCTCGACCTCCTGGGCTCAGGTGAATCTTCTGCCTCAGTCTCCCAAGTAGCTGGGACTATAGGTGCGTACCACTATGCCAGGCTAGTTTTTTTTTTTTTTTTTTTTTGGAGAGATGAGGTCTCACTATGTTGCCCAGGCTGGTCTAAAACTCCTGGGCTCATGCAATCCTCCTGCCTTTACTTTCCAAAGTGCTGGGATTATGAACGTGAGCCACTATGCCCAGCTTAGACAAGTTTTTGTACAAAATAACAGGAGATATGAATAAGAATATTCATTGCAGCATTGTTTGTATTAGTAAAATATTAGAAGCAATTTAAATATGCACTAACAGGGAAAGGGATAAATTGTAGAATATTTTTAATATTCCTAATGTGTAATATTATATAGTACTTAAAAAGATAAATTATAAAGTATCAACTTGGATAAATCTCCAAAATATGTCAAATGAGAAAGACTGGTAAGATACTCTCATAATATACTTACCCATCTTTTTCATTTGACATACTTTGGAGATTTTATACATATACATTTTCAGTTTATTTTTAAAAATTAAAAAAATTTTTATTTTAAAATTGTAGGGTACAATTCAAGGTTAGGTAGACAAATATTCGTTGTGCAGGTACCCTTATATACACATTTTTAAAGCACATGAAATCCTTCTTATAATTTATAGTTATATACGCAAGTGAATTTAGAGCAAACAATGTTAAAAGTATGGAAGGAAGAATAAACACTAAATTATTATGCTGATGACCTCTGAGAAGGAAAAGAGGAATAGGACTGGAGTTGGTGGGGCACAAAGAAAACTGAAGTGTATTAGCATTTTTTAAAAATGTTGAAAAAATTGTACACCCTTTGGTACATCAAAACTACTGCTATGCACATATTGCCAGAAATAATAGCAATAGCATATTAACGATACATAGCAATATACAATGTAGCATTGCTTACAATGAAAAAAATTTTAAACAGTCCAACTAGTTGGATAATTTTTAATTGACATGTATAAGAGAACCACATAGCCATTAGAATAAATGAGATGTATTCATGCATGCTGATGGGGAAAGCTATTCAAAACACATTGGTAAGTAGAAAGGGCAAATAGCAGGCATATGTACGAAATGGTCCTAACTCTTATGAAAATGAAGAATAAAAGGAAAAATATTCTGGTAAATAGCAAAAAACGGAATATTATGACCTACAACTTACATCCATAATAATGGAAAATTTAAAATTTGAGTATTAACTGTTGAAGAGGGGATAAAAAGCAGAAGGAAAACTCAGAGGTATATAAAAGTATACAAAGGTAATTGACTTGTTTGAGAAAATATAGAGATAATGACAAGTTTAAGAAATTCATAGGAGAAAAATAAGCACAATGACTATTAAACTGGTGAATGGATCAATAAATTGTGATATATGCAAACAATGGAAAATTACTTGGTAAAGAAGAGAAAGAAACCATTAATATGCAATGCAGTAAGAAGGACGAATTTCAAATGCATTATGCGAAATGAAAAAAATTCTGAAAGATTACATAGTGTGTGATTCAATTTATATGACATTCTAGAGAAGGTACCTTTTAGAGAAACAGAAAATAGATCAGTGGTTGCAAGGGATGAAGGGATGAGACTGTTGCAAGTGGGAGACTTTCAGGAATGATGGAAATATGTGTTAGATCTATTTTGTGTGTGCTGTAGTTACGTCTATATGTATTTATCAAAACTTAGCAAATTGTGCACTTTAAAAGGATGAATTTTATTAAGGTGGAGGCAACGTCACTGGGATGGTGGTCTAGAGCTCTTGAGCATCGGGTGAGAGGAGGGAGGGCAGGAACAGTGGTGTGTGCATAGACCTCCTTGATCTGTGCCACCCAGAGTGGCACAGGAATCACCTGTAACTTTTCTATGAGCCTGGGAAGTATGATGGGCAAAAGTGAGTCCAGTCAGCCATGGCACCCACCATGCCTGAGAAGGATACCTGTGGACCACCTGCTGGGGTCGAGGTTGGAGCAGCAGCATCACGGTGGCATCAGTGAGGTAGGGACACGTTCTGGAGCTGATGTGCCACATCTGTGCATCACTTGTCCCAGGAGAAATGACAATGATGACATTCGCTGCGGCACGTGGCACGCCACACTGAGAGGAAGGTATAGCCCCTGCTCTTATCAGCACTGCTTATGTTCAGTCTTACTGAAAAGGGAACTCAGCAGAGACAAAGGGAGCTTGGAAGTGAAGCTCTGAGGTGGACTGCAACCGAACATAAACCGCGAATTGACTGAGAAATCAATACATTGCGCTGTTACCTTGACTGGGGAAGGTGAAGTTTCTCCTCTACTAAACAAAAATGAGTTCTTCTGATCTGGGATGAGTTACAATGAAATAAAATTACCATCTTAGTACACACAAGTCTGTGACTGCACAATCAATCTCCACACCACACCATGATACCGTGCTCTGTATAAATACACTTTCTGTGTTGCTGCGTATACAGGACTGAATTAACACCTGGTGCTACAGCCTGACTACGGAGATACAATCCATTATGTCCTTGTTAGCTGATCAAATGAGAAAACATAGAAAAGGTGTAGTCATAAGTAACTCCTGCTGTCCTAAATATTTAGATAGCAACACAAAGTCTGCAGAGATCAAATGATGAATTTGATTGTCAACATCTTGGTCAGCAAATTGATTTGAAGTAAAACTGATACATTCTCATAAACCATCTTTGAAGAATAGGATGAATCCCAGAGGGACAGGGAAAAAGTAAATCTTGAGGATGAAAGTGAACCCCACAGAAATAAGTAAGAGAAAGTCTTTTATTCCATTTCAGAGATAGTCCAAAATCCATGTGCAGGGAAATGAAATTAAATGCATATTTAAGTTTTCTTTTGTTTCAACTGTACCTATAGTCTATTCTTATAATAACGATGTGAGGTAGTTAGGGTAGATGTTAACACATGCATTTTTACAAGCACAAAATAGTTATCAGTACATATATGAAACACAAATAGGAGATTATTTCACTACAAAACAGAGCAAAGCAGAACATTTGTCTACAAGGAGATTTCATTCCCAATCTGGGGGTGTTAGTGGATTCTTTGTGTGCTACCCAGAGTTAATTATTTTTGTGTAATGCATACATTCATGTATAGACTTTTATAGATACAAAATCCATCGTGTAAGCTAACAAAATGCAGTGTAAATATAGGGCATTATCATGCCATGATACTACGTGTGACCTTTAAGCCTGACTTTCATCAGACCAACGTTGAGACCATCATGCCTGAACGATGCTTCACTGTGATTCTTTCTTTCTTTCTTTTTTTAAAAGCAGGATTTATTGAGAGGACAGAAAAGCTCCCATAGTGGGAGGGGACCCAAAGGGGTTGCCTGACTGTGATTCTTGCAAAGGAACTTCTGGGATGTGTTAAAGAAGAGAATCTGAGGGAAATTATGGCAGGAAACAAGTAAACAGAACATCAGCTTTTAATGTTAACATGTTAGGGCAAGGTAAAAATAAGCATTTTCTCTATTTGGCATTGCTTTCCTACTTTTCAGAATTTTATGGTTTCATTCCCTCTAATTTGAAAAGGCAAAGAAGACACAGGGAAACTAAATTACCAATTAAGTGAAATATGGATCTGAGAAATTGAGGAGTTGTTGCTGTTTTATCTGGAAAAGAAAAGTGTAGAGGATCTGGTATATGAAGCAATTTTATTAAGTTAACAGAAAACAGTTCTATGTCATCGTGTGCAAATGAGCAGGAAACGATTTCACTAGTCCTTTGGAGGAAGATGACTAGATTGGTCTGATTAAACCAGGTATCAAGTGAGTCTCTGTCCTGATGATCTTTTAAAATGGAAACACTGAGCTAGGGAATGAAAAAGTTTTGAATGATTTTTCTTTTCAGTAACTTTACTCTCGTATTTTAGGCCAATTATTTTGCATTTCTTTCTTTTTTTTTTCAAGTTTTTTTTTGAGACAGAGTGAAGTCTCACTCTGTCGCCCAGACTGGAGTGCAGTGGCCGCTCCTGGCCACTGCAGCCTCGACCTGCTGGGCTCTGGCGATCCTTCCGCCTCAGCCTTCCAAGTAGCTGGAACTACAGGTGCACACTACCACGCCTGGCTTATTTTGATTTATTGTAGAGATGAGGTCTTGCCAACTTGCCCATGCGGGTCTCGAACCCGCAGGCTCAGGCAATCCACTCACCTCAGCCTCCCAAAGGTGCGGGATTACAGGCTGAGCCACTGAGCCCAGCTATATTTTGCATTTCTTATTAAAAGTATGTGGAGGCATTTAACATTAATATGTAAATAAAAGCAAGGCTCCCAACTTCCTTAAAAAGTGCTTAGTCATATTTTTTTATAAATAGAATTTGTATCTATCACCCCACTATACCTGTTCTTGAGAATAAAGAATCTCTTTTCCCAGTTTTTGTTTATATGTTCTGATTCCTTCCTAAACCTGTAATAAATAAACAGATGGTTAAATATTATTTTTTTGTTTCATTTTTTAGAGATGAGATCTCGCTATATTGCTGAGGCTTGCCTCCAACTCCTGGGCTCAAGTAATCCCTTTGCCTGGGACTCCCAAAGTGCTGGAATTACAGGCGTGAGCCACCGCACCCAGCCCCAAATGTTAAATCTTGTGTTAACTACAAATGAACAATTATGACTTGTGATTCTTAGTACCTTTCCATCTTCTTTTTCTCATTCTCTAAATTAGCCTTTAATGTTTCTATTTGCAATTCCAAAGCACTTTTGTCTTCAACCTTTCAATAAAAACATCACAAAGTTAATTACATACAAGAACAATATATCCTGCTTCTCCATAAGACTGACAAAGATATTTCTATTAAATAGTATGCATATTCTAATAGTATCCATTTTCTATTAAATAGCATGCATATTCTATGAAAAATAATTTAAGAGAACAATGAATTATATTTACTCGCAAATTCCCATAAATGGGAAGAGTTTAAGATCCCATATCTCCGTTTCCTGTAAATGATTAACTTCAAGGCGGCCAGCTCCAGACAATGTTACAAAACAATCAAAATGTATCTTAATTATCCTTCCTCCCCCTGGCTGTCCCCTTTTCTAAACTATGTTTAGAAAAATTTCTAAATTGTATTCCTTACTGTGGCCTCTCTATCTCTTAAACATAGGCAGCACCCGCTTCTTAGTAACTCTATTTCCTCTTTCTATCAAAAAAGTTCTCAGGAAAAGATTTGACCAATTCTGTCACAGCAGAACTTTATGTCATTTTTCAGTATTTGTGTGTGTGTGTGTGTGTGTGTGTGTGTGTGTGTGTGTGTGTGTGTATGCAAAAGGACAAGTTTCAGCAAAAGGAATGACTCTAGAGCAGTGGAACTGTAAGCATGTCCTGAATGAGAGAGATTTCCTTGGGTGTGGCATTGTTAATTTCTAAGAATATCCAGCATCAATAAAAAAAATCTAGATGAATAAAAATGGTCATATTCATTATAATTATACCACCAAGAGTTTCATCCTCTTTTTTTCTTGCACCACCACAGGTGTCCTGGCAAGAGAGTACATGTGTCCTGGCAAGAGAGTAAACCAAGGTAAATGTAACATTTCAAATTAATGCATAAACATGTGGAAAGGAAGCTGAGACTTAGAATGTGCCAACCATAGTCCCTGGGGGTCTTCATTGCCTTACACCATTTAGAAAACTCAGTGTTTAAACATAGCATTTGCAATTGGACAATGACAATCCACTAAAAACCATGTTCCTACTACTGGTTTTTTAAAAAGGCATTACTCTGTAGTTACTGGTCAAACTTTGCAGTTTTTAAAAATGAAGTGAGCAACTAACCAATGAAGCCACAAGCTTCAAAAAACTTTATTGTAAATGACAATTATGGTAAAATTTCATTATTATACCTCTCTGGTGAAGAGGAGAGCAGATTATTTAGAAAGAAGAAGATATACTGAAGATAAAAATCTTCTTGGTTAGCAATTCCTTTATTTCTATACAATAGAAAAAGCTGCTACTTAGGACGCCATTACCTTCTCTGATTGGGTTCTGTGACCTGAAAAGCTCTTTGCTCTGTTGTTTATCTTGGGCTGGGCTCTGCCAAGAAGAGTCTGAAGCCAGGTATACAAATAGTGGTTAGAGAGACCTGAATGGTTCTGAATAAAGCAAAAGGAACCCAGAGCTCCCCTCAAGCCATCAGAAATGAGGGCTGGGGTGAAGACAGAGAAAGGCCAGGGAAAACTACCAAGGCAGGAGGTGCTGGTGTGTGGTGAGGTTTTAGCCCACCCATGCCCAGGGGTGATGTACCATTGTCCATTTGAAATGGCTTCTTGATTATGTCACCTCTCCCTAGCACTTGCCTTCTTCAGCCTCCCCAAATTTACATCTACAAAGGTGTAATGTGGGTGGGAGGTTTCAACAGAAATTGCAGAATCAGATTGAATTTAGTATCTGGTTAAACAAAATGTGAACACAAATGGCAAGCAGAACACAGTGAGATTCAGAAACTGACTTAATTCAGTGGAAGAAAGAACACAGATACAGCAGCAACTACCAGAAGGTAACTGCCCCTGGGTATCTGCTAACCCGAAGGATATGCTTTAGTCCACTGTGATGCAAGAGGGTGAACTTGAACCTACTTTCCTTATGCCTGAAGGAATGTAAGGGACAGAGAGAATGCAGCTGACATCAGTTGCCACATATAAACCTAACAACTTTTGTAATAACAGCCATAAAAACTACAATTTACTGACTGCCCATTACATCAGGCCTTTCACAAATATCATCACTTATCTCCAACTGTCGATCTGTTCATGTCTTTACCCATATTGCTTTAGACTTTTGATAATTGAAAATGCATGTACACGTAAAAAATGAACTTCAAATAATATACATAAACATAAAACTCTCACTCCCAGAAGCCAAGGGCTTTTTCCCCCCTTTTTACCCTTAGTTTTTCTCATGTTTATCACTATAAATAAACAATGGCCTTTATTAGTTTGGGCTCTCTCTCCCACAATACATACTAGGAATTTAGAGCATTCACATTACCTTCCATCAACACTCTCTCTTGCACATGCCCAATTTTTTTATTTGCATATTTAGCTCCTATCATGGCTGCCATTATTGTGACTTTAATATACTGTTCACTCCCTTGAGCTCTCATTTTTTTAAACGAAAGGTTATTTTTTTACATTATCAATGAATATAGCATTGCTATGGTTTGAAAAGTTAAAATCTAATAAATAGCATTTACAGTATGCTCATGATACTCTAGAACCAAGGAGTATAACTGGATCCATAAAGAAGGAGATATAAACCTGTTGCCGAAATTTGCTGCTAAAACTAGACTCCTCGAAATGATAATGTGTCCATTTTTAACTTTTTCTAGCTTCCTTCACTTCCGAGTCATTCTTAGCTTCCTCTTTTTCTGTGTCAGTATAAACCTGCATGTTCAATGCCTTTCATGTTATGTTAGAGTATTTCTTGAGTTTTTATACAGGTTTCATGAATGGTAAACTTCTTGAGTTTTCACATATTAAAAAATATCTTATTTTACTTATATACTCAACTGAGATTTTAGCTGGGTATAAGACTTGGGGAATCAAACTTTTTTTCCTTCATTTTGTAAACTGTGCTTTATTTTCTTGTAGATACAGGTGTTGCTGATGAGAAAAATTAACGTCTCATTTTTTTGGCTCCATTGTAATTAAACTATTTTTTTTCTCTTTCTCTTTTTAATTCTTAGAGATCTAAAATGTCACCGGCATGTAACTACTGTTTCATCAATTTTAAGACACACATTCCCTGCCCCATTCAGCATTTTAATATCTTTGAAATGGAGAAGTCTTACAATTGGTGTGAATGTCATAATTTGATTGACAGCAATCTTTCCATGCTAGTGCTACATAAAATAATGCTGTGTTTTATAATCAATGACATCTGAGATTTGATCAGATATAGTAGATATTCTACTTTTCTTTTTTGTTTTTTGTCTCCCTCTGTCATCCAGGCAAGAGTGCAGTGGCAAGATCACAGCTCACCGTAGCCTCAGCCTCCTGGGCTCAGGTGATCCTTCCACCTCAGTCTCCCAAGTAGCTGGGACTACAGGCATGCACCACCACATCCAGTTAATTTTTTGAGTTTTTGTAGAAATGAGGCCTCGTCGGGCTTGGTAGCTCAACCTGTATCCCAGTACTTTGGGAGGTCGAGGTGAGTGGATTGCCTAAGCCTCTGGGTTCAAGACCGGCCCAGGTAACTTGGTGAGAGATCATCTCTACAATAAATAAAAAATTAGCCAGGTTCTGTAGCCTATGCCTGTAGTTCTGGCTACTTGGAAGGCTAAGGTGGAAGGATCGCCAGAGCCCAGCAGGTCAATGCTGGGGTGGCCATGAGCATGCCACCATACTCCAGCCTGGGAGACAGAGTCAGACTCCAATTCGAAAGGAAAAAAAAAAAAAAGAAGAAGAAGAAGAAAAGAAAAGAAATGAGGCCTCACTGTGTTGCCCAGACTGATCTCAAACTCCTGGGATCAAGTGATCCTCCTACTTTGACCTCCCAAAGTGATGGGATTACAGGCGTGAGCCACCATGTCCAGCCTGCTTTTCTTTTTTTTAAATAGTACTTAGCACTTGGTGGCTCTTTTCGTCTGAATATTAATGTTTGGGTTTTGTTCCCCTTAACTAATGGAAATTTTATTTCTTTCATGGTAGTCTTACTTCTATTGAATCTGTTTTGCTTTCAAAAAATCCTATTAGAAGCTATTAGACCTCTTGGATCTATCCCCCATATTTTAACTTTTCTTATAACTTCTGCTGTCATATAGTATTATGTCCTAGGAAGTTTTCTTCACTTTACTTCCCAGATTATTAATTAGGTCTTCCAGATTATTAATTAGGCCTGAAACTGTGTCAGAATTTTATTATTCACTCTGCCTATTGCCCCCTACTTTTTTGGGGGAAATTTCATGTTACTTTGCTGCCTGCCCTTGCCTAATGGATAAAAGGTTCTCTTGAATGTCTCTCAAAATATTTTTACTGAAAAAAAAGTCTTTTTTAAGTCCTTGTCTGTTCCCTGAATTAACTGTTTTCTGAAGTGCCAAGTGCTTTTCTTGTTATCTATCTGTTCTTTCACACACTAAATATTTACTGAATGCTTATCATGTGCCAGGAATTGTGCTAAGCACTGAAGATGCAATAGAAAACAAAATAGGGCTGACGTAGAGAAGGCAGATTTGAGAGAAATTATGGAAGAATTAGGATTTAGGGGATTTTTTTTTGAGTGAGAAAAGAGTTGCCTGGAATTTCTAATTTGGACAACTAGATGGAGAATGATACCATTCACTACAATAAGAAATAACAAGAAGAATATAAAACATTTTGTGCGCTAGTATTTAAAATTTTTTAATGAGAAAGAATTTGCTAAATTCAGATTAAAACACTTTGGGTTTCAGGTACCCATAGTCTGTCCAAATAAAGACATGCCATAGGCAACTGGGCCAAAGTCCTGGAACTTGGAACAGGGGTTGCTCTTAGAGATATAATTTGGGCACCATCAGCATATTATTTGAGGCTAAAGATGTGGACAAGACCATTCATGAAATTTATAGACAGAGGAAAGCAGATGGTCAGGGATGGCAGCCTATGCTCAGGCATAACTGACCTGCAGTTCTGATTTATCCCAGGAGAACCCTTAGGATTGACTTAATCCTGAAGCTGCACCCTAACCCAATGTTCTTACCTTAGGTCTCTAAACTCTAACTCCTACTCCAGCAGTACTCACAGTCCTGGAAAGCCCTTTGATGGTCCCAGAACTACCCAAATAACTGTTTCCTTAGTTGTCTACACAGTGTGCCATACTTAGAAGAAACAATTTCCCACCACAGTGAACACTCTTCTCAAGACCCATGGCAAGTCGGAAACTTGCCAAAAAGAAAGCCTAAGGCACAACCCTGCCGATTTAACAAAAGCAACAAAGGATCTCTGTTATTGTTAGCCTTCTTGGCCTCAAAAAAGTGCGACCATCAAAGTGACATGAGGCCGGCACTTTTGGGGATCCTTCCACCGATTTGTTCTCAAAGGACACAATCCACAAGAATCACTTCTCTGCCAGAGAGTAAGGGGTAGAGTGAGTTCCCTGCCATTTGGTCAACAGTAGACCAAGAAATCAGCATGATAAGATCCCGAAGCCTGGGGTCCGAAGGAGCACGGCCAGTGTGCTCAAGGGAAAAAATTAACCCAAATTTTAAAAATTAATCCCCAGAAAATTAGGAAGACAAATTGATAGAAGAAACTAAGTTTCCACACAGACTTTAATATTTGTTTCACTATATCCAAAGTCACATCGATGACTGAATGTTTATAAAAGAAATTTTGTGTTTAGATTCATATACAGTAAAAATTACTTTCAATTTTTAAGGCTCTCTTTTCCTGCCTGTCATATAATGATCAACTATGATATAATAATAATCAGAGATAAGACTATGCTAAAGCCTATCTTCTGTAAAGCAAATAATTATTCAATCTCTCTAAAAGACAATACCATTACAATGACAAAGATAGCATCTGTTATCATGAAAAAAAAAAGAAAAAGAAATAAAAACACCACTTGTAGACTAGAGTGTTTGCTCTCCAGTTTGAGATGAACTTTCAACTTTGCTACAGCATGTTATATTGAATCCTGGCTCTGTCCACATTAAAGTGTCATTTTGTTTTGCCAGCTGCTAACATTCCACTTTCTCTGGAATACACACACTGGTCTCTATGTGGTCACTTCATTGACAGGTGCAAACACTGGACTGCTAAACAATAGATAGAGGTGAAAATGAATGGTAATATTAATACACAAGTAATTAGCTTCCTAAGTAGAAAAATTCAAATTGTAAAGATAATAGCATATTGTGATTATAAATAATTTGCCGTCAATCTTTCTCATTTTCTGTTGAATTTATATGTATATTTATTTATAATTAAAAATTCATAAAATCAAGAAGCGAGGATCGTTTATAATAAAATTTGTGATTTTTAATTTTGTTTACCATTTCTAAGTGCTTAAGACATATTTTTAAAATGTAATAAGTTTAATCTTCTTTTTTTTTTTTTTTTTTGAGTTAGGGTCTCACTTTGTTACCCAGGCTGCAGTGCAGTGGCACGATCTTAGCTCACCACAGTCTCAAACTTCTGGGCTCAAACAATCCTTCTTCCTCAGCTTCATGAGCAGCTTGGACTACAGGTGCATGCCACCATGCCTGGTTAATTTTTTTTGTTTTTTTAAAAGATGGAGATCTTGCTATGTTGCCCAGTATGGTCTTGAACATCTAAGTGCAAGCAATCCCCCCACCTTAGCCTCCCAAAGCATTGGGGTTACAGGCATGAGCCACTACACCATACTTACATAATCTTTGAAATTAGGAATTGACAGCCAAGGCTTATAATAACAGAAGAGGCACAATTATGTCTACTAACTCTCATAAGATTAACTATATTCCTTGTTATATCCTCACATCCCTGTTCTCATTTTTGTTTTAATTTTGTTAAATAAATTCTTCTATTTCTCTTAATTTCCACAGGCGTCCCTCTTCTGAAACTTTGACTATTCTCTCTGGATTTAATGAAAGGTATTTAACCTCCTTCCCTCTTTCCCTTAAATTTAAAACACTACATATATCATTATCAAAAGGGTCTTTCTAAATCATCATGAAGAAAGATTGTTTTCTTCTCCCTAAAACCTCAATAATTTTGACTTTTATATTAATATTTGTTAACCTCCCAAGCAAAAACTATTTCGCACATCAGTAATGTGCCAGTGGGTGGTGGGTGGTCAGGGACAGGAGGGAGTGACAGAGCACATGAAAAGAGGAAAACCAACCTGTGCACTTACAATCTGGAGAGAAGAGACTGAGAATTAGAAACATTAATACTAAGAGATGGGCCAGGTGCAGTGGTTCCCACTAATTCCAGTACTTTGGGAGGCTGAGGCAGGGGAATCACTTAAGCCCGGGAGTTTGAGACCAGCTTGGGCAACAGGTAAAACTTTGTCTCTATATAAAGTTAAAAAAAAAAAGTCAGGTGTGCTGGCATGTGCCTGTAGTCCCAGCTACTGGGGAGGCTGAGGTGGGAGAATCACTTAAGCCTAGGAGTTTGAAACTGCAGTGAACTGACATGGCACCACTGCACTCCAACCTGGGTGACAGAATGAGACCCTGTCTGAGAGAGAGAGAGAGAGAGAGAGAGAGAGAGAGAGAGAGAGAGAGAGAGAGAGAGAGAGAGAGAGATGAGGCTGTGTACAATCAACCACTAATCATTGTGAAGGTCAATAGTCAAAACCAAACAAAACATTTATTTTATCTACATATATCTTGTGAATTTTCTTTTTCTTTTTTTTTTTGAGTTGGAGTCTCACTCTGTCGCCCAGACTGGAGTCCAGTGGCCGCTCCCGGCCACCGCAGCCTCGACCTGCTGGGCTCCGGTGATCCTTCCGCCTCAACCTTCCGAGTAGCCGGAATTACAGGCATGCACTACCACGCCTGGCTAATTTTTTTTATTTTTATTGTAGAGATGAGGGCTCGCCAAGTTGCCCAGGCGGGTCTCGAACCCGCGGGCTCAGGCAATCCACTCACCTCGGCCTCCCAAAGCGTGGGATTATACGTTGAGCTACTGAGCCCGGCGTGAACTTTCTTCTAACAAAATTGTTACGCTAGAGACATAGTTCAAAAACAGGACAAGACTTTCCTCATTTGATGTCCCCAAGGGTGCCACTCCATGCCTGCCAAGGGGCTATGGAGCATCTTAGAGAAGCATGTTTTCTCAAAGGTCCAGAAGGCCACAGAAGTCTGGGCTTGACCGCCTCACCTGGCTCCAGACCATCTTAGACCAAGTGTTCACTGCAGGAAGTAAGATATGCAGACACAGCATACACATCTTCTATCAAACTATTCAATTTAACAAATATATAATCAAGACATTTCCACGGTGAGGATGTCTCGATTCAAGATGATAAAGCCATTGTTTATAATAGCAAAAGAATAGAAACACCATTTCAGGAAGGCACTGATAAATCGACAGGGATTGACTAAGTAAAGCATGCTACTTCTGTGATATAAAATATTTCACATAATTGATTATATATATTCAGTGGCATGGAATGATATTCTCCATACACTGTTGAATATGCAAATTTGCATAAAGACTCATCAGACAGAATGATTATGAGAAGTTTTCAGTGGTTACCCCTGGGTAGCAGGAGTTTTTTTTCTCCTCACTTTCTTCTTTTAATTTTCCTTTATTGAGCAAATTTTATATATGTCAGTTTTATTAAAAAATTTCAGACTTCTGCCTCCCACTTAGGAAGCAAAGAATGCCATTCTACTACTAACAGTAAGAAAAATCTAGGAGCTGGGCATGTAATCTCAGTATTTTGGGAAGTTTGCTTGGAGTCATGAGTTTGAGACCAGGCTGGACAACATAGGGAGACCCCGTCTCTACAAAAAATAGAAAATTAGCCAGGCTTGGTGGCAAGTGCCCATAGACCCAACTACAGGGAGGCTGAGGCAAGAGGATTGTTTGAGCCCTGGAGGTTGAGGCTGTAGTAAGCTATGACCACATCATTGCACTCCAACCAGGACAACAGAGTGAGACTCTGTCTCAAGGGAAAAAAAAAAGAAAGAAAAGAAAAAAATCTAAGTAAGCTACAAAGTTACAACTTTCCTTGAATCCATTAGAGAACTGAGGCCACACCAGGTAGCCTGAATTACAAACAGAAGCAAGACCTCCAAGGAGATATGAGATTCTTGAACTGTCTCTTCCACAGCACACACCATGCCAGGTTCAACACACGTTGGTTAGAAGAATAAGCTAAAATATAATGAACTTCTGAAGATCAAATATGGGTTAGCAGAGTAGTCTGAAGTAGCTTGGGCCATGTATTTAAGGGGAGTTCATGCTCACAAGCTTTTTGTCCTGTCCCCTACCAGATGCTAATGGAAAAACTTGAGGGCAGACTTTAATGTTAAAACTGTTGATGGTGCCAACTTGAGGAGGGGATCAACTGCTACAAGGGCAAAGCACATTCCCTGGGTCCTTCTATCTTAGGTACAAAAGTATTGAGTCCCTGGAGAGGGGAAGCAAACTCTGGCAAACCTGGTTTAAAAAGGTGATCAGGGGTTGATGCTGTGAGGAACTCTTAGTAAAAAACCTCACCTATTTCTCTCAGATCTTCCTTCCTAAGAAGGAAAAACTTTCAACTGCGAGGTGGGGCAGCAAAGTCGCTTGCTCACAGGGCATTGATGGAGATATACTATGTGAACCGGAAAAATCAAAGAAACAAGTTCCTCCCCTCAGGGAGGAGAACCGTAATTGTCTCGAACCTTCGATTTTGTACCAATATCAAGTAGAGGTTTCTTTCTGTTGCAGGAAGACAGTAAATTCCTACCCAATACCAACTTGAGATAAAAGGGATAGGTAGACGGCTACAGGGGAGAGGAGCAGAAATGTTGAAAAAGCCCATCTCTGGGGAGCAGGAACAGAGTGTGTTCCAAAGACTGAGTTTGGATTAGAATAACACAGAACATTCTCTGCCCTCACTCATGGAATACCAAGCAATAGCAGTCTATTATTTATCTTTTTTTTTTTTTTGAGTTGGAGTCTCACTCTGTCGCCCAGACTGGAGTGCAGTGGCCGCTCCCAGCCACCACAGCCTCACCTGCTGGGCTCTGGCGATCCTTCCAGCCTCAGCCTTCCAAGTAGCCGGAACCACAGGCATGCGCTACCACGCCCAGCTGATTTTTTGATTTATTGTAGAGGTGAGGTCTCGCTGCCCAGGAGGGTCTCAAACCCACGGGCTCAGACAATCCACTCACCTCAGCCTCCCAAAGGCGTGGGATTACAGGCTGAGCTACCGAGCCTGGCTAGCAGTCTATTATTAAGAGAGGAATAAGAGCATGGAGATTGCCCTTCTTGATGGCACAAGTGGTCAGATTCTGCTGTAGGCTGAGGGTGGGGTAGCCTTCAGAGAACAGCTCTCTGTGACTCCAGCACCCACTCTATGCAGATACCACCATGAAAAGAATGTCAAGACTGTGGCTCACTAGAGGTGACCATAGCAACAATCAAACACAATTCAACTTCTGGTTAGATTGGTCCAACCTCTCACAATAATAGTCATATATATATATATATACACACACACATATATATATATCTTATTCCCATATAATATACATATTTGAATATTATATAAGATTATATAGTATAATATATTATATTTATAATATTCAAATAAGAGACATGTTATTTCCAAATGTGAATACAATTTACTGCTACCTCTACCAATGTACACATGATGCCCAGCATTCAGTCAAAAATACAAGAGGCAAAAAGACAAGGAAAAAAGAACCTATTGTTAGGAGACAAAGCAATCAACAGAATCAGAATGTTGGAAATAACAGATGGGGACTTTAAAATAACTATAATCAGGCCAGGTGTGGCGACTCATGCCTATAATCCCAGCATTTTGGAAGACTGAGATGAGAAAATTGCTTGAGCTTAGAAGTTCAAGACCAGCTTGGGCAACATAGTGAGACTCCGTCTCTACAAAAAAATTATATATACATATATTTAAATTAGCCAGGCATGGTGGCACACACTTGTAGCCAGTCCCAGTTATTCAGGAGGCTGAGGTGGAAGGATTATCTGAGCCCAGGAGGTCAAGGCTGCAGTGAGCTGTGATTGTGCCACTACATTTCAGTCTGGGCAAAAGAGTGAGACTCCAACTCAGAAAAATGACAAATGAAATAAAATAACTATAATCAAAATGCTCAAAAGCCTAGGAGAAAAAGTGAATAGCATGCATGATAAACAATAGGTGAGAATTTTAGCAGAGAAGTGGAAAATGATAAAAAAAAAAAAAAGTCAAATGAAAATACTAGAAATAAACAGGACAACAGTAGAAATGAATAATTTCTTTGATGGGCTAATCAGTAGATTCAATACAGCAAGGAAAACAATCAATGAATTTGAAGGAAGGTCAAAAGAAATCCCCCAAACTGAAACAAAGAGAAAAAAAGTAGTTCAAGATATAATGAGCAGAGCATATAAGAGCTGTGGGATAATATCAAATAGTCTAACGTAGACACAATTGAAGACAAAGACATATTTGAAGATAAAGGTCAGGAGTTAATAAAAGACATAAAACCACAAATTCAAGAAGCTCAATCAGGATAAACAGAAATAAAGAGATAGGGAAAAGGGACCACAAACACCAAAATATACATTATGGTCTAACTGTTGGAAAGAGACACTCTTATAGTCATTTCAAAATGAAAGACACATCATCAACAAAAAAACAGAGTTAAAATGTACAGCAGGCTTCTTGTCAGAAAATATGCAGCCAAAGGCAGCAGAGTCACATCTTCAAAGTATTAAAAGAAAATAAAACTATCAACCCTGACTCAGAAACTACCTTAAAAAAAAATACTCAGAAAAATATTTATTAAAAAGGAAGACAAATAAAGATTTGTTTTCAGACACAAACAAAAACTAAGAGAATTCATTGCCAGCACACCAAAAGAAAGGGGAATATGATACCAGACAAGAACTTACATCTACTTAAAGAAATTAAATGATATAAATGAAAGTGCCAAATGTGAATCTTGCTGTAACAAATTATAGCAATTTTTGTTACATGAAAATATCTATATTAAACCTTAAATATTTTATTTTATTATTATTTTTTGAGTTGGAGTCTCAATCCATTGCCCAGGCTGGAGTGCAGTGGCAAGTTCACGGCCATCCCAGTATTGACCTGCTGGACTCTGGCAATACTTCCGCCTCAGCCTTCCAATAGGCGTGTGCTATCACGCCTGGTTAATTTTTGATTTACTGTAGAGACAAGGTCTGACCAAGTTGCTTGGGCTGGTCTTGAACCCGCAGGCTCAGGCAATTCACTTGCCTCAGCCTCCCAAAGTGCTGGGATTACAGGCTGAGCCACCAAGCCCAGCCTAAACTTTAAATATTTTAAAGAATATAACATGTTAGGAACTCCAAAGAACTGCACCCTTGATGGAAACATTGGAAAAGATTATTCAAAGACATTTGGAGCAGAATGCATAGACAGATAATAGTCCAATAGTGGATTTCCAGAAAGTCTGTAAGAAACATTTCCTTTACTGTTGAAAACTAAGCTATTTGGTGGGAGATTTCCAGAGGTTCCTACAAATTGCAGTGGCTTTTTACTGACCTCTTATTAACCAACTGCTTGGATTCTTCAATATGAAATCTTTTTTTTTGCAGCTTTCCTAATTTTCGTTCTCCTCAATAGTTGTATGAGAATCTGTCTTCGTATTAAAATATTTCTAATTTCAATACAAAAATTACCTTTAAAATATGCTTATGGAGCCGGGCTCGGTGGCTCAGCTTGTAATCCCACGCTTTGGGAGGCTGAGGTGAGTGGATTGCCTGAGCCCGTGGGTTCGAGACCTGCCTGGGCAACTTGGCGATACCTCATCTCTACAATAAATCAAAAAATCAGCTGGGCGTGGTAGCGCAAGCCTGTAATTCCAGCTACTTGGAAGGCTGAGAGGAAGGATCGCTGGAGCCCAGCAGGTCGAGGCTGCGGTGGCCGGGAGCGGCCACTGCACTCCAGTCTGGGCGACAGAGTGAGACTACAACTCAAAAAAAAAAAAAAAAGCTTATGTTTTATGGAACATAAACTAGACAGAAGTGTTATGGATTTTGATTGGATTCCACTTGCATATTCTCAGCAGGGAGACAGACCACCAGAGTCACACTCCAGGTTGTTTAGACATATTTCTGGGAGCATACATCCAAAGAGATGTTCACTATATACTTTCGGTCATTGGATTAACTGGTCTCCATAACGCTTTGTGGCACTGGTTATCAATAACTGCTTTTTCTCTTCCACACTGCCTGTAGTTTTAGCTACTCAGGAGGCTGAGGCAGGAGAATTGCTCCAGCCCAGGAATACAGGATCAGCCTGGGAAACATAGCAAGACCTAGGTGTTTCCTTCCACTCCTGCCTCCAAAAGCAAAATAAATAAAAGAGAGAGAGTGAGAGAAGTGAATTATACACATGGGATAGAAAAAGGAGTTATCTACCAATGCCACGAAGAATTGTGGAATCCAGTTAATACAAAGGCTAAAGTATATTTTTTTCCACAATTGAATATATATATCTCCAACAGAGAAATGATTCCCACACTGAGATTGGTGAAGAATACCCTCAAGCTATTTTTAAGATGTTTAAAACGTTAAAATAAAAGTGTATCTTTATTTCCTAATTAAGCTGCATAGGCTAGCAAAACTTAAGAACTCTGAATTTGGCTGGCATTAAACTGATTCTGTGAGATTTTACAGGTTATCTAAAGTTGTTCAGATATACAAATTGGAAGAAATTTGTAGTAGAAAAATAAATATGGGGGATAAAGTAACTTTTCTTTAATAAGTTCGTTTTTCTTGATGAACAAGCAGATAATTCATTGAGGAAAAGAAAACAAAGGGGGCATTAAATGAAGAATCACCCTTCTTCACAAGAGTAAATTCCTAAAGCAAAAAAAAGTCTGATGTGTTATAACACATACAGACTTATTCCCAAGGTTGGGGGAGGAAGCTGGGACCTGCGGAGACTAGGGCTGGAGAGACCAGGACTGACAATTTAGCAGGGCTGGATCCGAAGAGACTGGTCAACAGTCCACTGCCGAGTCCAGAGAGATGCAACCACCTCTGACAGCTTCTGGTGAACACTGATACTGGAGCAGTGCTAAGATCGTGCACAGCACCAGGACGCAGTATTGGCAGATGCGATGATGGCAGTCAGGATAAGTGACAGCGTGTCAGATGCTCAGTCTTCTGCGGGAAAGACCCACTTCTGGGCAGTGTCAGGACTCTGGGCAAATGACCTGGTGTTTGGGACTGGCCTCAACTCTCAGTGGGAACTGGAGAGAAACCCACAGCTGAAGCTCAGGCAAATGAAATCGAGCAACACCACACAGTGAGGGGTAAGGAGGCTGCTCTGTGGGGCCCTAAATGTTAAGGATGACACTTCTGTTACCACCAAGTCAATACTACATGTGGTCAGAACCTAACATCTGTCCCCATGGCTGAGACAGCCTGGGGAAGAACAGGGTATTATCCAAACCTCAAATTTGTCTAGTCTTGATTTTCACAGCAAAATCTTCAGTCTTTAATGTAAATCACACTAAAATACGGTGAACTCCACAAATAAAATGTTACAATTATCTCCCAACGAAAGAAGCAAGAAAAAACATAAACTCCTTTTCAAGTTGTTTTAACAAATAACATTTCTTTTCACTTGTGCAACAAATATTGAGTATTATTTTCACTAGAATATTTTCAGTTCCAAATATGCTGAAAGCATTTAGTTAATGCATCGTCAAACTACCCAGAAGAATAAAACTACCCAGAAGATAAAAGCCACCTCTCAGCTGAATTTTAAATATGCTATTACTCAACTTTTCAATTTTGTTCTCTGAGAGCAGACTCTAAAGAGGAATTCATTCTAGTGATAAATGAAAAAAATTGATTTTAAAATAAAACAAGTTATTGTAGTGTATGATTTCATTTATCTCTACATTTTAAAGTTATTCATATGATAAAACACTGATTCAGTGTAATAAAGAGAGCTCTTTTCTGTCAATGGAGTTTTTCAAAATGTCTAGGACTGTCCTGTCTCTGTCCTGCTCCACTGCCCAGTGGTGTCAGAGAAATAGCGAGCAAAGTGCTGGCCTTCCCACATTGCTCTGCCCAATTATAAGCTGTCTGCTATATACAGTCAAGCCAATGGAAAAAAGAATGAAGGAATGAAGCAGTGACCAGATTATATTATTTTCTTCTCTAAAAGAGTTTATTTTAAATTCTATGTGTAACTTAAGTGAAGGACTGTATAGAAGAAAACAAGTACATTTCAGAAGGAAGATTCTTTCCTTCACTCATCTAGCCTATAATACTACATGTTTATAATAATAATTCTATATTTAATAATAATAATTTTTTAAAAATGACTAACTTGCAGGGTGACTGCAAAACTATTGCAATAATATCTTACCTGACGATTCTTGAATGTTAAAAAAAAGCAGTGTTCTAGAGTTTTGATTAAAGTCTTTTATTTGTACAAATTGCTTTGTATTGAGAGAACTCTAAGAATGGGAACATGATTAACTTTCTCCCATGTCCCATTTCCCACATAGAGGGTCCCTGATGTTTCCTGCAGATTAAAGCACACGCCATATGTTCCATCAGCATAGTCTGGGTTACCCCATGGAAGCTCAGAAGTCTTCCATGGAAGCATTTATTGGGTACAGCGATAATTAACTAATTACTTGGGGGTGGGGGGATGGAGGGACGGAAAACCTGGGAATCCATTTTAACCTTGATATGTGAAACTTTAGTATTTGAAATGTTTTACAGATATCATAAAATAAACTTTACCTGAAAGCACTGTACAAATACAAATTTTATGTTGTGAAATCGTTCATACATCGAAATCAGACAACAGTGTTCATATCGTATTTTTCAGACTGGCTAAACACTCAGTTTATCACTGTGTGCTCTGCTGTGTGTAGCATGTGTGCTGTTCCCACCAAATGACACAGATTTCAAAAAATAAGTATGATTAATTAGATAAGTTAAATGACTGATGCAAAAAGTTCCTGTAGCAAGCACTCCATTTGGTCATTTGCACGTGGTAAATATCATAAAATCCTTTAAAGACAATTTTTTAAGAGGTCCAGTGACTTCAATGGAGTTAAGTATTTAGAAGAGAGAAACAGGAAAATTATAACTAGAGCATACGTATACAGAGTTCATATACAGTGAAGAATAAACCGCATGGGAAGGTGATATAAGGAAGTGCTTAGAATTATTATTAACAACAAAAATGTAAGTGATAGCAATAACAGTGAACCATAAAAATATATTTCACTTTAAAATGGAGCTAATTCCTATAAAGATGTAAACACCAGCTTATATCATCTCTGCCCTCCTCCAGTCCAATTTTTCTGATCGTTACACATTAACTTCAGAGTCTCCCCTGGCTGACAAAATGTACTGTTAAGTTTTGGAAATACCCAGACCCCAATCATCACAGTCAGAAGAAGAGATTGTGACACTAATAGAAAAGCCTGTTGAAGTGACACCCTCTGAGACATCCTAAGTCAGCTCATGTCTCCTTGAGTGTGCATTTTCTGTGGGGAGAACAGGAGCTCTCTCTACCCCTCATGGCTGTGACTTTGGAAGCTCAGTTTCTAGCTGTAGATTGAGGACACCGGTGTTTCTGAGCTGGAATTCTCAGATTTAGCTCCAGCCTGGGGTTGCTGTGGGGACCCAGGCCGGCGCCTTCTGTTATAGCTGCCCCCTGCTGCTGTGACCTGCGACTGGAGACTCAGCTGCTCTGCCCCAGTCTCTGACCCGGCGCTATGGTCCTCCTAGCCATCATCTCAGTGCCTCAGACCATGGACCCCTGACACATGACCGATTTCATGGCAGCTGATTCAGCCCTAAGCCTAAAGTCGCTCAGCCAGGGTGGCTGCTTTCCCCAACCAGGTCAGCAGGCAGCATCCCACATCAGGCAGTTTTTTTTTGGTAGGCCAAAAAAATACTTCATAAAACGTGGATTTTAAAAACCTTACTTCTAGAACCGAGTCACTGGTTATTCACATGCAAAATCTCTGCCTTCTCGCTCCAGTGTCATTCTCTTTTTTGGGAAATTACATTGATTTCCAGTTGTCGACACTTCCTAACTTTCTGCAAAATGGAAATGGTCTCAGAGGAGAATGATTTTCCTCATCCAGGTGGAGTGACTTCCACTAGCATACCAACCCTGGCCTCTCTACCTGCTCCCTCCTTCCTCCAAGGATGTGAGGAGTGACCCATCTCCTGGTAAGGCCAAAAGAGAGGCCTGCACCTTTTTTCCCCCTTTTGTGGAGCAAGGGTACACACAGCATACACAATTCTGCTCCCCCCTTTATGCTCTAAGTGAGAGAGGCAGATTCTGCCCACGAAGAGGGTGGGGATGGGGGAGGGGAGAAGGAGGAATGTGGGAACACGCAGAAATAGGACAAAAGACTAGGGGAGATGAAATTACGCAGCAGAGACTGCGTGTGAAGCTAGACATTGGCCATATGTGTCACCAATTGGGTTCTAAGCTTCCAAAAGTCAGCACGGAAAAGGAGCCTTGACTGGTTACCCAATTCACAGATCTCAACTGCTCAGAGAAATAGAACCATTCTCACTGTAAGAGCAGAAGAAGGTTCTCCACATAATCTTCATGAAGGGAGATGCTGCGTAATGTAGTAGGCAGTGCCTCAGCAGTTTCACACGGCAAGCCACCAGTGAGCTTGGCATCACAGAGCTACTTCTCAACACGTCATTTTGCCTAGACCAATGTTACCACCCTCAGCCCAGTAAGAACAACTCTGATCATGTTGGGGGAAGGTGGGTAAGGAGAGCAAGAGCATATAATCATGCATGCATGTCTCTGACTGTGTGGTTGAATCTAGCTGTTGGTTGTGGAATCCTGCATGGGCAAATAGACTCAATACTTGTGTGGCCTTCAGGGAATCTCAGTAAGCTTCTGATAGATAGTGGGCATAAATGAGTGAGAGAGTACTGAGTTAGGGACTATATACCCCGGAGAGTACTTGGGATGTGGTTTCTCTATTTTGTTAATTAAATGGAAATCCACTAAGGCTTAGTGACTAAGCTCAATAAACAGCCAAGATGGGGATAATGTTGACTTCATCTAAGACAGCTAAGGGGCCGTCCATGGATACGTTGGCCATAGAGTTGAGAGGCAGGGCCCCCAGCTCAGATGGGAGACCCAGGCCTTGTTGCTAGCACTAAAGGAACAGGAGCCCCTTTGCCAAAGAATCAGTGGGGTTATGGACACAGTTCTTACCACAGGGTGCTGCTCTTCCTTTTGAGTTTTCTTTGAACTCTTATCTTTTTTGATCCCAGCAGACGGTGCACTCATGGCTGTAGACTGTGGCCTCGAGGATGCTACCACGGATGGAGATTTGGGTCCCGAGAGCAATGGTGACAAAGAGGCTTCTTTCTTCTTGTCTGATCTTGGGCTCTGCCACACAAAATAACTGATTTTGCTATTTTCATTTTGTTCCTCAGATTTGTGTTCCCTTTCTTTTTCTCTCTTCCCTTCCCCTTCCTGGAATTGCACCCTTGAAGTTTTTAGTCCCAAAGGGCAAGGATCTGTTCCTGCCAAGCCTGCAATCCCCCCTGGTAGGACTTGATTTGCAAGCTGGGCTCCTTTCTCTACTCCCTGCATTGATCCTAGTGTCATAAGAAAAAAAACATACCAACAGATCATAGTTCTTTGGAAATACCTGGAAAGGTGGGCAGTGGGGTGAGGTGGTAGCTTGAGGCTTGTATCAAGGTAGGGAGAAAGTAGGGAAGTAGAAGTTAGGAAGGACAGTGGAAGAACCTGCAGAGGCAGGGCCTAGAGCCCAAGGAAGAATATACAAAATGACCTCCTCAGGGTCCTGATCCCCGTTCGCTCACACTACCTGCTCCCTGCTCCTAACAATCAACTCCTGAGTCTCCATTCACACTTGCCTTACTTTTAAGAATTTTCTCTCTCAAACTCAGATGTGCAAAGTGAAGATCCTCAGTATGGTATATATAGATTCTTCACTCCAGATGCCAAAATAAAAGAAGTACCCAATGAGAGAGAGAGAGAGAGAGAGAGAGAGAGAGAGAGAGAGAGAGAGATACTTAAATACAAACCTTGATGCTGATGCTTGAGATGTCAATTTTTTTTCTTATTTCCATGTCTTCTTTCTGTTTATTAATCTGTAACATTAAAGGTCCATATTATTTGTCATTAATTGCAAAGTGTAGAAAAGAGAATCTTCTATAAAACTTCTGTAAGCAATGAAAGAGTCATATTTTAAACCATTTGACTGTCAGAACTATTATGGAAATACCAGTTATAATATGGAATGGGAATTAGACGGAAACAAATTTGTATTAAGAAAAAGAGTTTTTAAAAAATGAACAGAAATATATAAAATTACAGATATTTAAAGTCATTGGCATTTATTCATGACTCTAAGTGTAACAGATTATAAAAAAATGCATTGTTTGCTTATGAGGTGTTAACTTGTTAGTTACATTATTACAATAGCTATAAATCCTAGGCCTTATTATATTATTTTTTGAGAAATTTAAGATAATTTAATAGCTGAACTTCAATAATGTAATGAATGAAAATTTACTTTAAAATCAATTTTAATTTTCAGGTATAAAAGGTATTATATCAAAAATGTATTATTAATGCATGCTTTCACAATATTAAGTATTTTTATAATATGAATTTATGAGTAATGCCAGTGATTCAAATTATGACGAATCTTATTTGAAATTAAGCAACGTTAAGAAATATACCTATCCATTAATCTCACTCACAACTGAACAATTACAATGGATTTTCAAAACTCTCTCTCACCTACTGATAGGGCAGAACTCAAGAGAAGGCAGGTCTGTCTTATGACATCTTGCAGTCTGGAAGGACAGTTACTAAAATCCATGAAGAACTATACTTAGCTGTTTTCAGAGGGTTTGAACTCAAGCCTAATACAGTTATGCATGGCTTAATTACAAGAATATGTTCTGAGAAATGTGTTGTTAGGCACTTTTGTCATTGTGTGAATATCACAGAGTGTATGCTACAAACCTAGGTGGTTACACACCTAGGCTATATGGAATAGCCTGCTGCTCCTAGGCTACAAACCTGTACAGCATGTTACTGTACTGAGTACTGCAGGCAATTGTAACACAATGGTTAAATATTTGTGTATCCAAACATAGAAAAGGCATAGTAAAAGTATGGTATAATCCTATGAAACCAGAGTCATATATGTAGTCTGTCATTGACCAAAATGTAGTTATGTGGCATATAACTATATTTGAGCTAAGTTTCATTATAATGGCTTAAAAATAATTTTCTCCATACTACTACAAGAAACTGCTAGAAATATTTAATAAATCAGCCCTCATTCATTAAAAAAATTATTGAGTGCATACTATATGCCAGGTACTATCCTAGGTGATGAGTGCACAGTACTAAGCAAAATAGACCATGACGTAAGGCCTACATAGGTGGGACTAATTTAGATCATATGGTCAGATAACACTTTTCTGGAGGAGATGATGGTTTGGCCAAGATATAAAGAATAAAAAGAGTAACCATGTGAACAGTGTGAAGAAGTAGGGGTGAGAGGATATGGAAAATCTCTCTACCATCTTCAATACTGTAAACCTAAGACTGCTCTAAGGTTTTTATTTGTTTGTTTTTTAAGTAGGAAGAAGAACATTCCAAGCAGAAGAAATAGAATGCCAAAAACCTCAGAGCAGGGAGGAGATGGATAGGTGTGCAAAGATCAAGGAGAAGGTACAAGGCTTGGATTTTATTTTAAATACGATGGGATACCATTGAATCCTATTAAGTTTGTATGTATGTGTTGAAGCGGTGACATGATATTTCTTTTTTTAACTTTTATTTTAAAGATGTGGGGTACAATTCAGGGTTAGGAATGCAAATGGTCTTTGTACAGGTATGATATTTCTATTATTAAGACATCACCTTGGGGGGAAGTAGACTTCTGGTCATAATCAGGTAGCTGTCATAAAACTGACCCTCCCATAGATGACAACTTTAAACTCTGGGGAAAAATAACAACAAAATCTACCTGAAGATAATGGAAAGGGAACAAAGGTATATAAATGTTGGTGGGCACTTAAGCACTTGAAATGGAGGAAAAACATACAGTGAATTTCCCATATTTTATGACTTTTAACTTGACAGCAGTACCCAGTCTGTGCTAGGTAGAACAACTAAAATGATGGATAACCTGAAACCTTTCTTTCAGGACAGAGTTCAGGGTAACCACAACCAGTGAGTGGAGACTGTGCAGGGGAATCCCAGGAAGAGTCAGACTTAGGAGCCCCAAGATCTGTGTATAAACTCTGCCCAAATCTCTGCTGAACTCTGAACCATGTCTGTAGCCAAACTAAGGCACAAAGATTGAATTGAGATTTCAGTTACCACCCACTGCAGATGAGGCAGAGCTTGCAGACTGAATCCAACCAAGTTAATTGCCTGATTTTTAAAAATAACACATAACATTCACAGTGCCCATAACTTCCAAAATTATTCAACATACAAATGTATAAGAATTCATGGCCCCCTCTCAAGAGAAAAGACTAGGAACAGAGATTGACATTGAAATGGAGCCTCAAAGACAGTGGAACAAAATCTCCTAAGTGCTGAAAGAAAAGATCCCAAAACTTTATTAACTCAGAATTCTATATTGAAGTAAAATGTCTTTCAAGATTGAAGGCAAAAGAAACATAGTTTTAATAAAGGAAAAGAGGAATTACATTACCAGAAGATCTCACCTATCAGAAAAGCTAAAGAAAGCTTTTTGGACTGAAGGAAAATGATCCCAGATAGAACCTGCAATCTTTAGAGAAGAATAAAGAACATAAGAAATGATAAATATATCAGTAAACATATGACTACTGGGCCTTAATTTCTTTCTTTCTTTTGTAGACAGTATCTTGTTTTGTTGCTCAGGCTGGAGTGAAGTAGTGACCGTGGCTCACTGCAACTTCAAACCCCTGGGGTTCAAGTGATCCTCCCACCTCAGCCTCCTGAGTAGCTAGGGCTACAGGCACATGACACAATGCCCAGCTAATTTTTTTTTTTTAAGTTTTGAAAAGAAAGGGTCTTATTATGTTGCCCAGGCTGGTTTCAAACTCCTGGCCTCAGGTGATCCTCCTGTTTTGACTTTCCAAAATGCTGGGATTACAGCCATGAACCACTGCACCCAGACTATTTACCTTAATTTATTTTAAACAGAAAAGAGTCTTTAAAGCAAAAAATTATAACACTGCTACAAACATAAAAGACATACCAATTCTAACATCAAGAATGGATAAATAAACATATACAAATATAAATATGTATATTTTCAAGCTTTCTATACTTTACATAAAATTGTTCAACATTAATTCCAAGTGAATTATCAAAAATTAATAATGCAAATTAATCACTACAGCAACCACTAAAAGGCAGAGCCAAATAGTAAGGATAAATTGCAATGGAATTCTAAAATATTAAAAAACAAGTAAAAAGAAGGGACAGAGGGACAATGACAATAATAACCCAAAGTGGGCATATGGAAAACAAATAATGAAATGGTAGACCTAAATCCAACCCTATCAATAAGACAAAACAATGAATGATGATGGATTAAATAATCTAGTTAAAATATAGAAATGGCCAGGATGTATAAAAAGCAAGACCCAACTATTTACTGTCTATAAGAGAAGAACTTTAAATATAAATACACAGAGAGATTAAAAATAGGTGTATTGAAAAATGTGTGCGGTGGAAACTTCAGAAGACTGAAGAAGACCTGTTTATATCTAATATGGTAGATTTCAGGATTGAAGAGCTAAAGAGGGATGTATAATGACAAAAGGATCAATTCATCAGGAAGATACAATAATCATAAATGGAGCCGGGCTTGGTGGCTCAGCCTGTAATCCCAGCACTTTGGGAGGCCAAGGCGAGTAGATTGCCTGAGCCCGCAGAGGCCAGCCCGGGCAACTTGGCGAGACCTTGTCTCTACAATAAAATAAAATAAAAAATTAGCTGGACGTGGTAGCGTGCACCTGTAGTTCTGGCTACTTGGAAGGTTGAGGGGGAAGGATCCCAGCAGGTCCATACTGGGGTTGCCATGAGAGAACCATGGACTCCAGCCTGGGCGACAGAGTGAGACTCCAACTCAAAATAAAATAAAATAAAAGTGTTTGTGTCTAATAACAGAGCCTTAAATGAAGCGAAAATTGACAAAATTATAGAAAGAAATAACACTCCTTTCTCAGCAAGTGATAGAAATAAAACATTATAGACGCATAGATGCCTTGAATAACACTATCACTGCCTTGATCTAACTGATAACACCCAACAATGGCAGCATACACATTATTTTCAAGTATATATAATACTGTCCCATGTATTATATATACTACATGACCATGCTATTTGGTCACTAAAAAAAAAAACTGGCAATACATTTATAAAGATGAAAATAATACCGAGAATGTTGTGTGATCACAACGAAATGAAACTAGAAATCAGTAACAAAATATTTATGGACAAATCTCTAACATTTATAGAAAATACAATCCAAAATCACAAGGGAAATCAGAAGTTAAAAATACTTAAAACTGAATGAAAATACAGGATATCAAAATCTGTAGAATGTAGGTAAGACAAAATGCCTAGAGGGAAATTGATAAAAGTCAACTGTATTTTTGAATATAAGTACAAAACAATTGGAAATAAAATATAAAAACAATTCCATCTGCAACAGCATAAAAAATGTAAAATAGTCAGGAATAAGTTTAACAAAAGATGTGCAAGACCTCTACACTGAAAATGACACTATGTTGCTACAAAAATTAAAGAGGACCTAAGTGAAGGGCGATATACAGCATGCTTATGGATTGGATGACTCAGTCTAGATTGTGACAATATGTCAATTCTAAAAAATGACCTATATAGCCGGACTCGGTGGCTCAGCCTGTAATCTCACGCCTTTGGGAGGCTGAGGTGAGTGGATTGCCTGAGCCTGAGGGTTCGAGACCCGCCTGGGCAGGCAAGACCTCATCTCTACAATAAATCAAAAAAATTAGCCGGGCGTGGTAGTGCATGCCTGTAGTTCCAGCTACTTGGAAGGCTGAGGCAGAAGGATCGCCAGAGCCCAGCAGGTCGAGGCTGCAGTGGCCGCTCCCGGCCACTGCACTCCAGTCTGGGCGACAGAGTGAGACTTCAACTCAAAAAAAAAAAAAAAAAGACCTATAGATTTATTACAATCCTAATAATAATCACACTATTTTTTTTGATAAATATGAATGAACTGTCTCTAAAATCTAAACAAAAATACAAAGGAGCTAGAATTTCAAGATGACACTGGAAAATAGCAAAGTTGAAAGGGTATACTCATTTCAAGATTTGTGATAAAGCTGTACAATACTAATTAAAATAGTGTGGTACTAGCATAAGGACTGACAAATCATTGAACAGATAGAGAGAACCCAAAATATTCCCATTTGGTTTTTAACAGAGGTGCCACAGCAATCAATCCAATGGAAAAAAATTTTTTGCAACAAATGATGTTGAAACAATGAATATTCATGTGAAAGAAAAATGAAATTTGACCCCTATCTCACACCACACACAAAAATTATTTCAATATAGGTCATATTCTGTTTCATAAAAGTTAAAATAATGAAGTTTTTTTTTAGAAGAAAGCAAAAGAGAATATCTTCTTGGATAATATAAGTGTATACATTTGTCAAAACCCATCAAATAGTGCACTTAAGATGTATTTCATTGTATATAAATATTATCTCAAAGGGAAAAGATGAATTATAGACAAATATTGAACTCTATTAATATGCATTGCTGAGGTATTTATGGCAATAAATACCATACTGTAGCTTGCTTTGAAATGTATCATAAAGATAAGAAATGTTGATGGATGAACACAGGATGAAAAGATGTCTAGCTATGTAATAAGCAAGATAAATTGTTAGTGGTAAAATCTTGGTTGTAGGTTTACAAGGGTTTACTATAAAATTCATTTTTTGTGTGCTTGAAAATCTTCACAGTAAAATGTTGAGGAAAAGATTTTCCTGACTGTTGTGTGGAGAGTAGACAAGAGAGAACAGGAGAGATCAGTTAAGATACTGTAACTATGATAACCCAGGTGAAAAGTACTAGTGGCTTAATATAATGAATGAAGTAATGAAGATGGAAAGACATTTGAGGAGGATCTGAACTATAATTTTGGAAGGAATTGGCTAGATTTTTTTAAAACTAGGGACTCTGTTGCCAGAATGAAGTGCAGTGGTACAACCACAGCTCACTGCAGCCTTGACTTCCTGTGCTCAGGTGATCCTTCCATCTCAGCCTCCTGAGTAGCTGGGACTACAGGTGTGTCCCACCAACCCTGGCTAATTTTTAAATTTTTTGTAGAGGCAATATTTCCCTATGTTGCCTAGGCTGGTCTTGAACTCCTGGGCTCAAGCAATCCTCCTGCATTGGCCTCCTAAAGTGCTGGGATTATAGGTGTGAGCCACCACACCCAGCCAAGACTTTTTTTACTAGGTCACACAAAATGATGTAGGTGATGAATAGTAAGGGAAGGAGAAATCAAGGTTGACTGTTAAGATTTCTGGATGGAGGGGCCATTTTGTGAGCTGAGGAAGACTGATTTGGGAAATAAAATCCAACAGTGTTTGGGACATCTCAAATTCAAAACACCTGTAATATTCATAAGTAGATGCTTAGAGGGCAACCGTAATTGTAAGACTAGAGTGCTAAGGAGAGGTGTGAACTGGAGATAAAAACCTGGGAGTCACAAAAATACAGATGACGTGAGAACGAATAGCTCACTTAGGAAGAGAGTACAAAGAGAAAAGGCCCCATTATACTAAGCCTAAGGAAACCTAACATTTAGCAGATTCAAAGAGGAGAAAACCCAGTTGGGCAGACCAAGGACCGTGAGGCTGAAGAAAAACTAAGAGGACAGTGTGACTGAAGAAAAACTAAGAATGAGGTATAAAATTATACCCTACATCTTTATAATAAAAATTAAAAAACAAAACAAAACAAAGTGTTAACCTATCCTGGAAGAAATGCTTCACTAAGCAAAATAAAGAGAAATAAGGAGAAAAAAAAGGAGGAGGGTAAACAATGTGGAAAGGTTGTAAACAGGTTAGGAACATGGAACACTGGCGTTTAAACTGGGCAACAAGTAAGTCATAAGAGACTGTCAAAAGCAGTTTCAGTATAATGAAGGGTGTGGAAGCAAAACTGCAGTAGACTGAAGAGATACCAGGAAATAAGGCTGTGGAAATAGAGAATATAGACAACACTTGAAACATGTGTGAAGAGGAAGAGAAATGTTGTTGTAACTAGTGAATATCTTTTAATAAGGAGGATACTCAACCATACTTGTTTACAGAAAAGAATGGTCCAGTGGGAAGAAAAATTGGTGACTTTAGAGAGAAAAGACAACTGTGGAAACTGGATGAAGGACAACCCTTCATTTTGAGACAGGGGGGTAAAAAAAAAGATAGATGCAGTCATCAACAAATTCATTTGCTGATATTTCATCTTACCACCAAATCATTCATTCAGCAAATATGTGCTAAACACTATCGTGCACTAGGCACTACACTAGTCTCAGAATAAATAATACGTAGACCCTGCCTCAAGAGTTGGATTCTATGGAATATGGTTTATAAGTGCTTCAAGTGCTTGATAGATACAAAAAATATCTAAGTGTATGATATATACAAAAAACAATGCAATACAAACATAAATTTAAAAATATAATAATACAGTGACCATCTAACTTAGATAAAAGAATAATACCAATATTGTTGAAGCTTCTTGTATGATTGTCACCAATTCCACTAGAATCTCCACTCGCCCAACCAAGTAACTACTATTCTGAATTTTGTGTTTCTAATTCTCCTTTTTTAAAAAATTAAAATTTATTTTTATTTTTTTCATTGACAAAAATTATATGTCCATGGGGGACTCACCCAAAAAAGATCACAACCATCTTTTGGAGGGCGGGCTTCTTGTAATACAGTCTTCCCCCACTAGGTAAGTGTTTTAGGAACCCATCAGAATCAGTGTACCAGCTAATGTTGTTGTGAGAGGCCGCGTTCAACTTTAGCAAATTTTTTTGGTGATTCTTTCAAGTGTTTGCCCATTTCATGATGGGTGATTTACACAAACAACACGAGCAGTTCAACTCACCTGCCCACACCACACTGAACGTTCAGCAGTTTTGGAGCAAACGTGGTTTGATCCCCATGCTCCACTCTCCCTAGTCACCCAATCTCACCCAGAGAGAATTTTTTTTTGTTTCCCCGGATCAAAAAAGTCCTCAAAGGGAATCGTTTTGCCAATGTGGATGAGGTGAAACAAAAAAATAGCAGAAGCACTAAAAGGCATCAAAATTGACAAGTTCAAAAACTGTTTTGAGTCGAGAAAAAAAGCTCCTGAATAAATGTATTGCATCAAATGAAGAGTACTTTGAAGGTGACTGAAGTTAACACATGTAAGAATAAACACAATTTTTAAAATAAATAAATTTGTTTTTTGAGGTTTCCTTTGCATTTATGGCGTACAATGTGGTGTTTTAAAATATATATACATTGTAAAATGTCAAATTGAGCTAATTAACCTCACATACTTTTTGCATGGTTAGAACACTTAAAATCTACTCAGAAATTTTCAGGTATAAAATATGAGGGGGGACAGAAAAACTTGGAATTTATTTACAAAACAATGTGTATTTATTCTTACATGTTTAAACTTTAGTCACCTTCAAAGTACTCTCCGTTTGATGCAATACACCTATTGAGATGCTTTTTCCACTACTCAAAACAGTTTTTGAACCTGTCGATTTAGATACCTTTTATGCAGCTGCAGTTTTTTGTTTCACCTCTTCCACATTGGCAAAACGTTTTCCTTTGAGGCCTTTTTTTCAACTGAGGAAACAAACAAACAAAAAAAGCTCCATGGGAGTGAGATCTGGTAAACAGGGAGGGTGGGGCATGGGGAGCATGCCGTTTGGGATCAAAAACTGCTGAATACGCAGCGCAGTGTGGGTAGGTGCATTGTCACAGTGGAAGAACCAGTCACCCATTTGACACAACTGGGGACGTTTACTCCGCAAATCGTTATGCACAACAGCACTAACTGTACACTGATGCCGATGGGTTTCTAGAACACTTACTTAGAGAGAAAAGCCTGTACTACAAGGGGCCCTCCCTCCAAAAGATAATTCCGGTTCTGGGCGGGGGGGTCTCCTTCATACATTGCCATTAACTAGTCACCATGCTGTATAATAAATCTCTTGAACTTATTCCTCCTGTCTAACTGAAGTGTCATATCCTTTAACCTACATCTCTCTTATCCTTGCATCCCCAACTCTGCTAACCGCCATTCTACTTTTTATTTCTATGAGTTCAAATTTTTAATATGCCACATATAAATGAGATTATGCAGTTTTTTCTTTTTGTCTTTCCGTGCCTGACTTATTTCACTTAACATGATGTCCTTCAAGTTCATCTGTGTTGTCATAAATGACAGACTCTCTTTTTTTAGGACTGAATATCCATTTATGTTCTCTATTTTTAAAATCAGTCTTACAGACCTATGGTTTTACCACATTTATGTTTATAAGCAATATACACAATTAGGTTTGCTTATTTGAAACATTATTTTAAAATCATAGTGTATATAATCTTCCTCAACTTCCTTGTCTCATTGCTTCTGAGAGTAACCCATATTGATACAGAAAGCAGTTGTTCATTCACATTCACTGTGGTATAGTTTTCAAATGTATGAATCTGCCATGATTCATTTTTCTATTCTCTTTCAATGAACACTTGGGCAATTTTTTATAGATAATATTTATTTGAATATTCTTGCACATGTCACTTCAGGCACACATGCTAAAGATTCTCTAGGTTATTGTTGTATGCCTCAGAGTGGAACCTCTGGGTCATACGTTAGAAGAATAGTCAACTTCTATAGATAACAAAAGCATTGTTTTCCAAAGTTTTGGTACCAGTTTACATAACCCTCAGCAGTTTATAACAAGTCTCTCGATTGCACATTTTCACCAACATTGATATTGATATATTATCATACTGTCATATTATTAGTCAAATCAAACACGTTTGTGTGTGTTGGTTGTTGACTTTCCTCTTCAGTTAAGTGCCTGTTAAAGACTTTTGTGTATTTTTTATTGGGTTGCCTTTTTCTTTTCTGTTTGAGGAAGTTACGTATTCTTGAAAACAGCTTTGTAAATATATAAATTTGTAACTAGACTTTTACTCTCTCTGTGTTATATTTTGATGAAAGAGGGCCCTTAATTTTTATTTAATTGAAATTTTCTTTTATATTCTTTATTTCTTTCTCTTTTCTAAGTGCTCTGGTAGGACTTCTAGTACTGTGTTGAATAAAAGTGGTGAAAGTGGGCTTGAAAAGAGAGAAATCAAACGATCCTTTTTTGACTACAATATCATTCTATATTTAGAAAAACCTTACGGTTCCACCAAAAAACTATTAGGACTGATAGCCAAATTCAAAAAATATTAAAACTGATAAAGTTGTAGGATACAAAATCAACATCCAACTTTCGGTAGTATATGCCAACAGCAAACAATCTGAAAAAGTAATCCCATTTATAATAGCTACAAATAAAATAAAATACCTAGGGATAAAGTAGGGTAAAAAGTAAAAGATCTCTACAATGAAAAGTATAAAACATTGATGGAAGAAATTGAAGAGGACACACACACAAATGACAAGATACTCCATATTAATGGGTTGGAAGAAGCAATATTATTAAAATGTTCATACTACCCAAATCAATTTACAGATTCAATGCAATGCCTATCAAAATAACCAATGGCATTCTTCAGAGCAATAGAAAAAAAAATCCTAAACACATATAGAACCACAAAAACCCAGAATAGCCAACACAATCCTGAGCAAAAAGAACAAAACTACAGGCATCACACTACATGACTTCAAATTATACTACAAAGCTATAGTAACCAAAACAGCATGGTACATGCATAAAAATAGGCACATAGACCAATAGAACAAAATATAGAACCCAGAAATAAGTCCACACATTTACAGTCAACTTATTTGTGACAAATTTGCCAAGAACATACATTGGAAAAAGGACAGTCTAGCCAATAAATGGTACTGGGAAAATTAGATATCCGTATGTAGAAGAATAAAACTAGACTCCTGTCTCTTGCCAAAAAATCAAATCAAAATGGATTAAAGTCTTAAATCTAAGACATGAAACTATGAAACTACTACAAGGAAACATTGGGGAAACACTCCAAGACACTGGTCTGGTTAAAGATTTCTTGAGCAAGACCTCACAAGCATAGGCAACCAAGCATAGGCAACCAAAGTGACAACAGACAGATAGGATCACATCAAGCAAAAAAGCTTCCTCGTAGCAAGGGAAATAGTCAACAAGGTGAAGAGACAACCCACAGAATGGGAGAAAATATATGCAAATCACCCATCTAAGAAGGAGTCAACAACCAAAATTTATAAGGAACTCAAGAAACTTGACAGGATTTGGTCAAAAACTGCTAAAAACTCAGTGTAGTGTGGGTAGGTGTTGTCATGTTGGGAGAACTAGTCACCTGTTTGTCCCAACTTGGGACGTTTACTCCACAAATTATGACGCACAACAATGCTAGCTGATGGCACTATTGCTGATTGGGCTCCTGATCTGAATAGCATGGTACCGGCATAAAAATAGGCATATAGACCCAAAGAAGACATCCAAATGACCGATAAGTACTTGAAAAAGTGCTCAATATCACTAATCATTTGGGAAATGCAAATTAAAACTACAAGGAGATATACCATCTCTCCCCAGTTAAAATGACTTTTATTCAAAAGACAGGCAACGATGAATGCTGGAGAGGATGCTGAAAAAGGGGAATCCTTGTATGTTGTTGGTGGGAAGGTGAACTAGTAAGGTCACTATGGAGAACAGTATGAAGATTCCTCAAAAAACTAAAACTAGAACTGCTATGTGATCCAGCAATCCCATTTTTGAGTATATGTCTAAAAGAAAAGAAATCGGTATATTGAAGAGGTAGTTGCACCCCCATGTTTACCGCAGCACTAGGCACAATAGCCAAGATATGGAGTGTCCGTCAACAGATGAATGGATAAAGAAAACATGATACACACACACACACTGGAGTATTAATCATCCAAAAAAGAAATAAACTCATGTCATTTGCAACAACATGGATGAAACTGGAAGACATCATGTTAAGTTAGATAAGCCAGGCACAGAAAGACAAATATTGCATGTTCTCACTCATATATGGGAGAAAAAAAATTGAACTAATGGAAATACAGAGTAAAATGATGGTTACCAGAGACTGGGAAGGGTAGTGGGGGACAGATGATAAACAGGGAATGATTAGTGGGTACAAACATATAGTTAGAATAAAATAAGACCTAGTGTTTAATAGCACAATAGGACAATTATACAATAATTTATTGTATATTTCAAAATAATGAAGAGTGGAATTGGGTTGTTCTTAAAGCAAAGAAATAATATACACTCGAGATTGTAGATGCCCCAGTTACCCTAGTTTGAGCATTATATATTGTATACTTGGGTCAAAATATGAATATGTAACCCAATAAATGTATACATGTATTATGTATCCATAACAATAAAAAATAAAACATTTAAGTTTTTTTTATGATTTATTTTGTGTTTTATTTAGGAAATAATTGACTTTTAGTCAATATAATTTTTTTCTAAAAGTGCATTTGATCTTTAATCAATACAAAATGAATTGCTTGTATAGTGTGAGGTGGGAATTCAATTTTATTTTCTATAATTGTTTAATCAACTGTCAGGAATCTTTATTCAACATTCTACCCTTCTCCCCATTGATCTAGTATATATTGAGGGTTCACATATGTCTGGTTATGTTTCTGGGCTATTGATTTTGTCCCATTCGTCTGTTTGTCTATCACTGTTCCCGTACCTTGATGTACTAATTGCCTTGCATTTATATTCATAGCTTACATAGGAAGTCACTCCCAATTCCATCATGCCATTATTTTATTTTAAGAGTTTCCTAATTATTCTTGGTATTTTGATCTTCCATATAAACTTTAGAATAACCTTGTCAGCCCCACTAAAAAGTGAGCAAAAGACATGACTAGACACTTCTCAAAAGAAGATATACAGACAGCCAACAGACACATGAAAATGTGCCCAACCTCACTAATCATCAGAGAAATTTAAGGTAAAACCACACTGAGATACCACCTAACACCAGTAAGAATGGCCATCATTAATAAAACAAAGAACAACAGATGCTGGCGAGGATGCAGAGAAGAAGGAACGCTTCTACACTGCTGGTGGAGATGCAAACTAGTGCAGCCTCTTTGGAAGACAGAGTGGTGATTTCTGAAAGAACTAGAAATCAGCCTTCCATATGACCCAGTGATCCTCCTATTGGGAATATACCCAGAGGAACTCAAATCATTCTACAAAAAAGATACCAGCACACGCATGTTTGTTGCAGCTCTATTCACAATAGCAAAAACATGGAACCAACAATGCTGCCCATCAAAGTTGGACTGGATTAAAAAAGTGTGGTATATATATATATATTCAATGGAATATTATGCAGCCATAAAGAAGAACAAACATATGGACTTCACAGCAACTTGGATGGATTTAGAGTCTATCATACTCAGTGATCTATCACAGAAACAGAATAGAGTACCATATGTTCTCACTCAGAAGCGGACCTTGAACAACTATTGAAATGCTATAAGAAAGGGATTGGCAGTAGTGGGAAACTGCCAGGAGGGGGGGATGGGATTGGCAGTTGAGGGAAACTGCCAGGGGAAGGAGGGGCACACCTCATCAACAAGGGTACCTGCATAATAAACATTTGTAGACCTAACCCTGAATTGTACCCCACATCTTCAAATTAAAAATAATAGTAAAAAGAAGGGTGCATGTGTGTGTGTGATTGGATATTATTTTTTTCTCAAATAATCATCATGAATCTATTCAGATTATCATATTGTTTTTAATCTGATCACATAGGATAATTAAATTAATAGTTTTTGCTCAGCATTTTAAAAACCATATTTCTTTGCATTTTGCAACTTTCATTTAGTATTGTTTATGAGATTCATCCACGTTATTACACATCACTGTAAATCATTCTACAATTAATTTAATTCATTGTATTGTGAATAAACATTTGGACTGTTTTCAATCTGGGCTATTACCAACAATGCTGCCACAAACATTCTTGTACTTGTCTTCTGGTGCTCATGAATACAAGTCATTCTAGAGTATGCTAACCTTAAACTTTAATAGGTAATTTGCCAAACAATTGTCAAAATTAGTTCTACTAGCTTATATTACCACTATTGCCATATGAAATTTTCTTGTTTTACAACTTTGCCAACACTGCGTATTTTTGGTGTTTTTTATTTTATTTCATTTTATGTTTTACCAATCAATCTGGTGTGGGTAATGATATTTCTTTATTGTTTTAATCCATTTCATGGATTGTTAATGAGGTTGAATACCTGTTCATATGTTTCCCATCTGAATTGCCTCTTTTTAGCCTTTTGCCTATTTTTCTAATGAATAGTATATTTTTATCAATTTTTGTGAGTTATTTTACTTTTTCAGATAATCAAGTCAATTCTGTGATTTGTCTTTTATTTTTATAGTTTTTTGATTAAAAATTCTTAAATTCAGCAAGACAATTTATCAAGTTTTTCCTTTTTAGCTCTCACAAGTGAGAACATGCAGTATTTTGTTTTCCTTTCCTGAGTTACTTCACTTAGGATAATGAGCTCCAATTCACTTAGGATAATGAGCTCCAATTCACTTAGGAGCTCCAAGTTGCTGCAAAAGACATTATTTCATTCTTTTTTATGACTGAATAGTATTCCATGGGGTGTGTGTGTGTGTGTGTGTAGGTAATGGTTATGATGTAATGGTTATGACGTAATGGTTAGACCTTGTACATGTGTATCTATAGGTATACATACACATGTACAAGGTCTAACCATTACGTTTGCAAACTTGCCACCATGTGCTTATATTGGCAGCACTGTAAAAACAATTTGGTAAGGTTTCATAACCTTGGTATATCAGTGTCTCACAGCTGTGTTTGGTCGATGTTTGGCAGTGTCTTGCTGAGTGGTGTTTATTATTGTTGTTGCATGTTTTTGTGTGCCATCACGAGAATGCCGGAGTTTGAATTAGAGCAATGAACAAACATTAAATTTCTTGTTAAACTTGGCAAGAGTGGAAATGAAATCAGAGACATGTTAGTCCAAGTTTATGGGAATAATGCCATGAAGAAAAGGGTAGTGTACAAATGGATTAAATGCTTTTCTGAAGGGAGAGAAAACATCATTGATGAAGAGAGGTCAGAATGGCCAGTAACAAGCAGAACTGACAAAAACATTGCAAAGATTCATCAAATTGTCCATCAAAATTATTGGCTGTGAGAAGCATAGCAGATTAAATAAACATTGGTAGAGAAACAGTTAGGAAAATCTTAACTGAAAATCTTGGCGTGAGAAAGGTGTATTTAAAAATGGTCCTAGAGCAGCTTTTGTATCACAACAATGCCCCAGCTCACACAGCGCTGTCTGTGAGGGAGGTTTTAGCCAGTAAACAAATAACTGTATTGGAACACTCTCCCTACTCACCTGATCTGGCCCCCAATGATCTTTTTCTTTACCCAAAGATACAGGAAATAATGAAAGGAAGATATTTTGATGACGTTCAGAACTTCAGTGGCAACATGACAACAGCTCTGATGACCATTCCAGAAAAAGAGCACCAAAATTGCTTTGCTGGGTGGGCTAGGCACTGGCATTGGTGCATAGCTTCCCAAGAGGAGTACTTCAAAGGTGACTGTATTGATATTCAGCAAGGAGGTAAGTAGCACATTTTTAAGGATGAGTTCATGAACTTAATTGTCAGAAACTTACATATGTATATGTGAAATTGAAAAAATACATATACATGTGAAATATATATCTCACATTTTCATTATCCACTGATCAATTGATGGGCACTAGTTGATTCCACATCTTTGCAATTGTGAATTGTGCTCCAGTAAGCTTATGCGTGTGGGCGTCTTCTTTGTATAAAGTCTTATTTTCCTTTGGTAAGATACCCAGTAGTGAGATTGCTGGATCAAATGGCAGATCTACTTTTAGTTTTTGAGAAATCTCCATACTAATTTCCATAGAGGTTGTACTAATTTACATTCCCACCAACAGCGTATAAGTATTTCCATCTGTGCCAACATCTATTGTCTCTTGACTTTTTAGTAATGGCCATTTTGATTGGGATAAAGTGGTGTCTCATTGTGGTTTTCATTTGCATTTCTGATCACTAGTGATGTTGAGCATGTTTTTTATATTTGATGGCCATTTGCATATCTTCTTTTGAGAAATATCTGTTCCTGTCATTTCCTGTTCCTACTTTTAATGAGATTATTATTTTTTTCTTGCTGATTTGTTTGAGTTCCTTATAGATATCAGTCCTTTGTCGGATGTATAGTTTGCAAATATTTTCTCAAATTCTGTCGGTTGCCTCTTTACTCTGTTGGTTATTTTGTTTGTTGTGCAAAAGCTTTTTAGTTTAGTTAAGTCCCACCTATTCATTTAAAAATTGTTATTTTCTAATTTGGTTATGGATTATATATAATTATACACTTTATATATTGAAGTTTTAAAAAACCTACACAACTTATTAAACTGAGTATTAATAGTTCATGCATGTTTTAACCTTTTCTTATCTTACTGAGCCAGTTAATACTTCCAATGCAATTGCAACAAAAATAGGGATATAGCTGGGCATGGTGGCTCATGCCTATAATCCTGGCACTGTGGGAGGCCGAGGCAAGAGGATTGTTTGAGGGCAGAAGTGTAAGATCAGCCTGGGCAACATAGTGAGACCCTGTCTCTACAAAACAAAAACCACAAACACATACACAAAACTAGCTGGGTGTGGTGGTGTACACCTGTAGTCCCAGCTACTTGGGAGGCTGAGGCAGGAGGATAGTCCAGGAATTTGAGTTGCAGTGAGCTATTATCATGCTACTGCACTCCAGCCTGGGTCACAGACCAAGACTCAGTCTCTAAAAAATTCTTTTTTTCTCAATTTTACATAAGAAAAAAATGGAGAGAGCCAGCGTTTTCATTTAGTTATCAGTGTTTTACCATTAATTGAGATGTTTGATGTAGATTTTTTTGTAGATATCCTGTACCAATTAAGGAAGTTCTCTTCTATTCCTAGGTAACCAAGAATGACTTAAAAAAAAAAACTATAAGTGGATGCGGATGCTACATTTTATCAACTGCTTTTTTTCTCTGCCACTACTGAGATGATCAACTGGATTGCCTTTCTCTTTTATTCAGTAATGAATGTACATGTTAGATTTTTGAACACAGAACATTACATTCCTGGAATAATTTGAATCAGTTTATGATTTAATATTTGTTTATATATTGCTTTTGGATAGATTCAAAATTTTTAAAATCATTTTTCCCTCCTTTTAGGATCTTGAAAGTTATACCATTGGTTTCTAGTCTTCCACTGGTCACTTTATAAATTGCAATTTGTATGTTTAACTTATGAAAATGTAAACTTAATAATTTTATTCTTCCTCCAGGTAATTCAAAGAAACTTGAAATATTTTAATTATATGGTTATTCCATATTTTCCTACCTTTATTGTGGGAATAAAGAATGTACAGTAAACTACAATTTGATGAGTTTTCAAATGTTCACACCTATGAAACCATCACAACAATCAAGACAATGAAGGTTTCCATCATTCCCCAAAGTTTCCTTCGGCTCCTTTGTAAACAAAACCTGGTCCATCACCAAGCAACAACTGATTTGCTTTCTGTCACTATATTTAGTTTTTATTTTCTAGAATTTTAAATAAATTAAACCATACAAAGGTATGCCTTGCTTTGTCTGGCTTCTTTCCCTTAGCAGCATTATTTTGAGATACATTTTTGATGCCATGTGTAAGAAAATTCATTTCTTTTTATTGCTGAGTAGTATTCCACTGGATAGATACACTAAAATTCATTTATCTATTTACCTATTAATGGATATCAGGGTTGTTTCTAGTCAAACTCTTACAAATAAAGCCATTTGGAACATTTGTGACCAAGTCTTTGTGTGAACATGTGCTTTTATTTACCTTGGGTAAATGAAATACCTTGGAGTAGAATGGTCAGATCATATGGTAGGTATAGAATTCTAAAAATTTCTTTTAACTGTCAAACTATTTTCTAAAGTGTCTGTATATTTCATATTTCCACCAGCAGCGAGTGAAAGTTGTTGTTGCTCCACATCCTTGACAACACTTGATATGGCTGGAATCTTGCATTTTAGTCATTTAGTGAATATATAGTGACATCTTGTTGAGATTTTCATTTGTATTTCCCTTTGAGCATCTTTTGGTCATTGTTTGCCATCTGTATATCTGTAAAATATCTGTTCAAATAATTTGCCAATTTAAAAAAATTGTGTGAATCTTATTATTAAATTGTAAGAGCTCTTTGCATATTCTAGATGCAAATCCTTTGTTAAATACATTTTGCAAATATCTTTTCCTACTCTGTAGCTTGCCTTCTCATTTTCAGAAAACTTTTTGAAGAGTCAAAATGTTTTATTTTAATGAACTGTAATGTATGTCATTTAAGAAATCTTTACCAAACTTGAGGTCACTAGGATCCTCTCTTATGCCTTATTCTGGAAGTTTTGTATTCAGCAATTATATTTAGGTTTCTGATCTATTTTGAGTTATTATTATTATTATTATTTTGAGTTGGTGTCTCACTCTGTTGCTCAGGCTGGAGTGGTACACTGGAGTGGGCTGCAGTGGTACACTTACAGTCACCCCAGTGTCAATCTGCTAGGCTCCAGCGATCCTTCGCCTCAGCCTTCCAAGTAGCCAGAACCACAGGTTTGCACTACCACGCCTGGGTAATTTTTGATTTATTGTAGAGACGAGGTCTCACCAAGTTGCCTGAGCTGGTCTGGACCCTGCGGGCTCAGACAATCCACTTGCCTTGGCCTCCCAAAGTGCAGGGATTACAGGCTGTCACCGAGCCTGGCCTTAGTAAATTTTTATGTGCAGTGTGAGGTAAAGGTTGAGGTTCATTTCTTGCTTATCTCTGTCCAATTGTTCCAGTACCATTTGTTGAAAAGATTATCCTTTACTCCTTAAATTGTCTTTGCACCTTAGTTAGAAATCAATTCATCATATATAATCTGCAGTATAGATTTCTAAGTGCTCTGATCTAGTCCATCAATTACCTGTTTATCCTTATGCCAATACCACTTTGTCTTGACTACTATAGTTTTATAACAAATCTTGAAACCAGGTGTGTGAGTCTTCCAACTTTGTTTTTTTTCAAAATTGTTTTAATTATTTAAGGTCCTGTGTATATCTATATAACTTTTAGGATGAGCTTATTGATTTCAACAGAAAAGGCTTTTGATTAGAATTGTGTTGAATTTATAAATCAATTTGGAGAAAACTGACAGCTTAATAATATGTCTTTTCTGAATCATGAACAAAGAATATTTATGAATCTATTTAAATCTTTAATTTCTCTCAGCAATGTTTTATATTATTCACCATACAGATTTTGCACATATTCTTCCAAGTTTATCTATATGCATTTTATATTTTTTGATGCTATTGTAACTGGTGTTTTTTTAAATTTTAATTTTCTTTTTTTTTTTTTTGAGTTGGAGTCTCACTCTGTCGCCCAGACTGGAGTGCAGTGGCCGCTCCCGGCCACCGCAGCCTCAACCTGCTGGCTCCGGCGATCCTTCCTCCTCAGCCTTCCAAGTAGCCGGAATTACAGGCATGCGCTACCACGCCCGGCTGATTTTTTGATTTATTGTAGAGATGAGGTCTCGCTGCCCAGGCGGGTCTCGAACCCACGGGCTCAGGCAATCCACTCACCTCAGCCTCCCAAAGGCTGAGCCACCGAGCCCGGCTAAATTTTAATTTTCAATTGTTAATTGCTTGTATATAGAAATACATGATTTTCTGTATCTTTATATTTGCAACCTTGCTAAATTCACTTATTAATGCTAGTAGCTTGCAGCTTGCCAGGAGTAAAAAATGAATGTCAAGTTTTTAAAAAAGAATAAGAAAAGAATCCTAGTAGCTTTTTCGGTAGATTTCTTAGAATTTCCTATGGAGATGATCACGTCATCTGGAAATAAAAACAGCTCTCCTTCTTCCTTTCCAGTCTGGATACTGTTTTTTTCTTTTCCTTGCATTTTGCAATAGTTGGAACCCAAATACAATGTGAACTAGAAACAGTAAGAACAGTAGAACAGAAATCTTGGTGCCATTGAAACATGATAATTGAATTTTGTAGTTACTAATTATCAACTTGAGGAGGTTCCCTTCTATTCCCAGTTTTCTGAGAATATTTATCATGAATAGATATTGGATTTTCTCAAATGCTTTTTTTTTTGGTTTTTTTCATCTATCTGCTCTCTGACTCAAATATGTAACAACCTTCCAGTAAACAAAGCATATTCATCTTCACCCAAGGCCTACTAAAATGTCATCCTATCACAGCATCAACTTGAAGTCTGGGGTCTTATCATGTAAATCAGGTCCAGGTGTAGATGAAACTCCTTGAGTATAGTTTCTGTTGATCTGAAGACCCAGGAACTAAAGAGAGAAGTTATCTGATCCCACACAGCCATATGGGACATAGAATAAGCACTAGAGGTCCCACTCTCTTCACCCAAAAATGAAACCTGGGAGGCATAGAATAAAGATTAATCCATAGTAATTTTGAAATCCAAGCAGGCATATGTTGCCAGTTCCTTGATTAGGGTCAAGTCTTGCTCCCATCTTGAAGACAAACTACCACAAACAGTATTGTTAGAAATGTCCAATTTCTTGTATTTTTTCTTTTTCTAGAGATGGGGTCTAACTCTGTCACCCAGGCTGGAGTGGCATAATCCTAGCTCATGCTGCCTCAAACTCCTGGGTTCAAGCAATCCTCCTAACTCAGCCTTCCAAGTATCTGGGACTACAGGTACATGCCACCACACTCTGCTAATTTTTTATTTTTGTAGTGATGGTGTCTCGCTATGTTGTCCAGGATCGGCTTGAACTTCCAGCCTCAAGCAATCCTCCTGCCTCAGCCTCTCAAAGTATTGAGATTACAAGCATGAGCCACTGTGTGGACCCAGAAAAGTCTAATTTCTGAAGTCCATGCAGTTGTTTATACTCTGTATTGTTTCTTATACATGTTCTTTATTTCTTTGTGTGCTTTCCTATCTTTGATGGTATGATATTCATTGCTCCTATAATCTTAGTGGAGACTATTGGAAAACCTCTGAGGTTTAGATTCAGCACCTTCTTCCAGAGAGTACTTACTTCCATCAGGTGTACTCCCTGTTCATTTAAAACTAAACTAGGGGTTTCAAGCTCCTTGGATACAAACTTGAGTTGCAAGTCCCCTAGGAGTCCTGCCTACTATCAAAACTCCTCAGGACACGGTTGTTCCCTTGGTTTTGCTTAGTATGGAATGATTCTCTTCTACAGTCCTCTGGGTATTAGGACAGTGGGTTTACTTTTGCTTCAAATTTACCCTGAAGCTTCTCAGCCTAATGCGGGAGATAACTGCTGAACATCCCCTCTCTCACACATAAACACACACACACACACACACACACACACACACACACTAACGTGCCCTGGACTGTGACTTTTGTTTAGCACAGACTGGTAAATCCCCTTAGGACAATCTTAGCTTGGAATGCTCAATTGACCCCTCTGTGTTTCTTTGATGTTTGATTTTCGAGCTGGTAGTTCCTCTCTCCCTTGTTAATTTTTTGGTACTTCTATAAAGATGTTCATAACATTTTATACAAAAAATTCTAGGGAGTTGGTTCGAATACTAACTCACTTGATAATTTCCCCAGTAATCAATATCAGGGTTAATATTTAAAAGTTTGGGCCTTCTTTCCCACAGAGTTTCAATTCTGCCTCAGAATCCTCTCAATACATTAGAGTTGATTCATGAACTTATGTGCATTTGGAATACATGAATGAATAGGAGAAGCTTCCAGGTATCTAGGCATTAGAGTGACCAACCATTAGAGTGACCTGGTTTTTTCAGGACTAAAAGGTCTCCTAGGATGTAAGGCTTTCAATGCTAAGACTGAGAAAATCAGGTTGAGTTGATCACCCTATCAGACGTATACTTCAATCATCCACCCCTCTTTTCAAAAATCACTGGTGGGAACAGATAAATCTACCTGTGGTAGCTCCTTTTGCAACCTCTTTCTGTTGCTTGGTCAGCGAGTGAGTCTCTGGAAGGCCTGCAGGACTCCTGATACTGATGGCATTGGTGTCACCTCCCCTGGCACAACTCTGGGTGTCCTCATTTTTAGAAACACAATTCCCTAGCCAAGAAGTTCCCATTGTAACATAGTGCACTAGATGGTCCCAGTCCCCTTTCCAACTTCCCTATAAACGTATAAAGTGGTATGGAGATGGGATCCCTCTCCCAGAACTTTTTGTGATTCATTCTGCCCAAGCTCACTTCTTGGTGGAAGAATAAAAGAACAAGAGAGTGTGTTCTCTCTGTTAATTCTCTTCTTGTACGTTTTTTTCAATAAACTTTGCACTTCTACCACATGTTCTAGTGGTATGCATGCCTGTGCCCCTTTCATACCCTCTAGTAATACAACAGCACAGCACTAGATAATGCTCACAGCAAGCACTTAGCCTAACCACCACCCTGTGAGAGATAAATGAACATTTCCTCAAAAGAAAATTTAGAATTTTCTGCCTGAACTCAGCATTAATGATTTATGTTCATTGAAATGCATTAATATAGCCGGGCTCGGTGGCTCAGCCTGTAATCCTGTGCCTTTGGGAGGCTGAGGTGAGTGGATTACCTGAGCCTGCGGGTTCGAGACCCGCCTGGGCAGCCTCATCTCTACAATAAATCAAAAAATCAGCCGGGTGTGGTAGCGCGTGCCTGTAATTCCGGCTACTCGGAAGGCTGAGGTGGAAGGATCACCAGAGTCCAGCAGGTCGAGGCTGTGTTGGCCGGGAGCGGCCACGGCACTCCAGTCTGGGCGACAGAGTGAGACTCCAACGCAAAAAAATAAAAAATAAAAAAAAGTAATGCATTACTATAACATTCCAACAGTAATGTGTCAGGGAACGGAATCAGTGAATAAATGAATTAAATAAAAACAAATGAAGAAGATCAGGACATAAAAGGACAAAGTTGTTTTCCTTAACCACATCTGGCTAAGAATTTTTCTATATTAAACAGGGCAGCAGATCTCAACATGCAGTCCAAGGATCCCTAGGGTCTCAAAACCTCTAGGGGTTTTGTGTGGTCTTCATCATTTTCATAATAACGCTAAGACTTTAATCTTTTTTTCATTTTCTTGGTCTCATGAGTGTACAGTGGAGTTTTTAAGAGGCTCTGTGATATCATGACAGAGAATTCAGAAACACAAGTGAAGATATAAGTATTCTCAGGGAAGCCAGATATGAAAGAAACTTGCAAAAATATAAGACAAAGTCATGCTTGCTAAACATTTTCCATTTTTGGAAAATATCTTTTATAAACAATATGCTATTTATATTAGCACATTTATTATTGTTATTTTTAAATGATTGAATAATTTGATTCTGTTTTCATTTTATATATAGTCAATGTAAATAGATAAAAATCCATCTAAAACAAATCTCTTTGGGGCCTCAATAATTTTTAAGAGTGTAAAGAGATCCTGAGACCAAAAGCTTGCGAACTACTGGAATGGCACCCAGAAATTACTACTAAAAGCCATATTATAGTTATTCTGCATATTGGGTTGCTGTGTCACATGGGTGTATTAAAAGTAGTATAAGCTGAGCTAAGCTACTTTGAACTAATAATTTTGTTATCCATCCCTTCATTTATTCATATCAAATGCTTATTAGGCATCTACCCCATGACAGCCACCATGTTAGGTGTTGGGGGTACAACCATGAACACAATGTAGTTCCTGCCTTTGTGTAGCTCACAGAATGGACAAAGCAGACAAATCAGCAGCCCATCTCTATTGAATGTGATGAGAGTCATGAGAGAACTGGGTGCTGCAACAATGGGAGGGTGGCACCTCTTCTGGGTGAGGGAAGCTGTGGTTGGGGAGGGAGACTCCCAGAGGAGGAAGTGTCTGACCTCCGGCCTGAAGAATGAGTTGGACCTAACCAGATGCTGACCAAGAGAGGGCACTTCAGGAAGGGGAGACAGCATAGAAGAAACAGTACTCTGAGGCATCTTGGTATAAATTTCCTGATTGTGAGTAGATAAACCTGTCTGCTGATTTCAGGTAGTGAATTGCTATAAGGGTTCGTGGGTTTCATTCCAATAAATTTTGAGCAATACTCGTTCAAGAGAACTCTTCCTTTCACAAAGTTGCTCCATCTCTTTGATTGTGGAGGATGACTTGATGTCCAGGACTGCAGGAACTCACAGATAGTGAAGTAGAGACCCCAGGGACAGCAGAACTTGTTCCTCTGTCTGCCATGGCATACAGGAACGCAGTCACACTAGGCCATACTTGTGTCTAACTTGTCTTGATGAAGAACAACTATTCTCAGAGCCTCAGTGTAAACACAGTTTTGCTCATGGAAAGTACCTGCTTCCTAGCTGGATGGCCAAACACTACCACATTACATGCCACAAGACTGGGCAGACGCGAAGCACGGCTCGGAGGGAACTCGGGCATCAGGAACCCAGTTATGGGACACTGCAGTGGCAGCTCCGTCCCATGCCTCAGAATGGGGCTAGAGCAAACTATGTGCCTCTATGCTACCTCAAGTAGGATTGTTCTGAGAAGCAGGGTGCACCGGGATGAAGCAGATGGAGATTAAGTAAGAGCACTTTTCTGATGACGATCTCTCTCTTTTTTTGTTAGCTTTAAGATAAATGAAAGCCACTCAGCCTAAGAATCATAGGAAGATACAAAATTATTTCACTCCATGTCTCATTGCTTGCCTATACTTAATGGTTATGCCTATTCACTACCAGTTCTTCAACTTTTTACACAAGGCTTTTAATAAGCCAGAATATAAGTTGTATTGGGAAACAGTAATAGACAAGCATAGAACAAAAACTTTTCAGTGAGAAAGTGTTTTCATTTTTACAAAATGACTGTGTTCAAGCCCACATTCTCCCACTCCCCTTTGTCAGCATTTCTTTAGTCAGAAATCCTGGTTTCTGAAAAAAACAAAACAAAACAAACAAAATACAGTAAAGCAAGAAACAAAGGAAGCCCAAATACAACAACAAAGCCAGCCTTCCTCCTAGAGAATAACAGAATGCCTGGGGAGGTGGCGGGGGTGGGGGAGAGACATGAAATAGTGACCTCTCTGGGTCCAAAGCAGGTCTTCGACGGAAACCCGGTCACACCAAGAACCTCAAGCCCACACCCTCTACTGAGAAATGAACCCCCAAACTAGTTTTGAGCATCCTGAAGGCTCTAGTACTGTCATGAGGTTTGTGGTGCAGGCTCTTGCTGCTTGGCAACAAGCTTGAGGCTCAACAAACTTCTAAACCACGAAATAAAACGTGATTGGTTCCCCTGTGGGCAATACAATAGCACCCGTTAAAGGCTTACAGTTACAATAAAGAGGCAAATTAATTCTAAGAGTATAGGATCTGCTCCTGGTACAGGCACAAATGTGCTGATTGAGTAGTTTAATTTCTTCTCTATTGCTGCTAACAAACTAACAATATAACATTGGTTTCTCGCTCTATAAAAACCTTCCAATTTTAATGACAATATGCACATTTAGTTGTTTGTTTTCGGAAGCCAAGCCTGAACTTCGGAGGAATGACAGAAGAGGGTGGGGGATGGGGGCAGAAGAAATCCACCAAGTAGACTCAAATAATGGAGACGAGTTTTCCATGCCAGGTATTTAAAAGTAAAGGGTTCAAAATAGCACATTTGTGGACGCATGGTTTTTGTGAATAGCCAACCATACTTTTTTCGTTGCCTGCATTCCCAAGTTGGTTTCATAGAAGGCTTTATTGTAATCCAGGAGCATTGTCTTGCATTAATTTCTATGACAAGGAACCCAAAACACAGGGTGCTGAGAGTAACAAAACAGAGTTAGGGAAACAGTCATGACTTGGCACAAGTGTGACAAGCTGTAAAAAAGCGAATGTTTCAATATCTGAAGTGGTGTGGATTTCCTATGAACAACCTTTTCTCTTCTAAACAGTATCATATTCTTTTCAAGCACATTTAGAACGCAAGTCAAGCTGTGTTTTATTTTTTTATTATAATAAACACAGTCAGTTTACTGTAACAAAGACATACTAGTGGTGATCAGTTGAAAGCCAAAGTAAACCACCATAAGCTGGGCGGGGGGTTGGGTGGGGGGGCAGGGGGTGGGTAGGGAACAGATAAAATAAAAGACCAGCCGTCTGGAAAGTTCTCTTAAAAGAACATAAAAAGGCAGTGTTTTCTTATGAGACTAACACAGAATGCCAAAATATCTAGCTGGGCTCTTTTTTTGTTGTTACCGCAATTTGTAACTAAAAATAGCAAATCCTTCAAAATATTGGGTTCTCATATTCAATTTTTTGAAAATCTCCATAATAAAATACAAACATTTTATACATGATTTTAAATGGTGATACCATTTCTTATGCAAGACTCTACTACATAGTAAGTATATTTATTACAGCTACTCAAACAGTTTGCTGTAAAATGATAATTTTTAAAACGTTTATAATTATGCATGTACTTAGCTTTTTGATAAAGGTGAAATGAATAGTTCAAGGTAACAATTACAAATAAGGCTTATAAAACTTTCATGACTAAATTCCTGCATTCAAAGTTAATAGGAGATTATGTAAGTCATCTTACCATATCTTGTACTAATAGTTTTTCACAATCAAGCTCATATCTTAATTTGTCTCTACCATCGATTAACTGAAATAGAGAAGAAATTACATTTGATTAAAGATAAGAAGAGAACACCTGACATTCCTCCACAAGAGAATTTAGTAAAATATTTTGATCTGAGAAAAATGGATCTCAATACGATCAAAAGAAAAATTAAATTTCTACAGATTATTGTTAAAGTTATAATAGTATATTATTATAGAATTATTATGTAAGCAAGCAAAATATACACAGAAAATATAAATTTATTTACAGCTTTTCTCACTTCACCCCCTCAAAATGTGATATTAACACATAAAAAAGCAAGCCCTAGTTCGCAAAAAGAACAATTTTGCTTTACTCTTTATATGACCCACTTCTCCTACTTTAGAGTTTGTTCTATATTTATGTGCATATCAAACCATATTCATACTGATTGAAAATAGCTATCAAAAGCATATACTGCAGAGCTGTTGTACCCATGTGACTTGCCTCAGTATTTTAAATGATTGCTTGCTATTTGTGTGTGTTATATAGGCTGGTAGAATTCAACCCTTGGTTTTGACTTCCATTCAATTTAATTAATTCGTGTATTTATTAATTAATACATATGCCCAAATGTCCTTGTCCTTGTTGTTTCAGAACTTTATTGTTTCCCTGGATTATCTAAGTAGCCTTTTAACTGGTCTCTGGCTCCAGGTTTTCTTCCCTTCCATTCATTTTCTTTCTGAAACTCAAATCTGATCCTATCAGAGTGTTCAAGACCCTCCAAGGCACTCAGAAAGTAATTCAAACCTTTGCGCATGAGTAATAATCCTCTGCAATTGTGCCCTATCCCTTGCCACACCTTGCTCTCATGAACCCTTCAGCCCTAGCAAAGCACACACAGTCTTTCCTCTACACGTGCTTTTGCATGGCACTTAGAATGCCCTTCCCAGCACTCTTTCATTCCTTTCTGACTGACTCTAATCTCTCTGCTGGGAGTCAGAGCAGCAACCTTCCTCCAATCTTTCCTGATCCCCTACCATTCAGGCTAGGTGTGTCTCTTCTGTATCCCCACAGCAAACTATGCTTCCCTGCATCCTGGTGCTATCACAACAGGACTGTGACCTCTGACTACCAGTCTGTCTCCCTACCAGAATGAAATTCATGAGAACAGATCAGATTGCTGCGGCAGCTGGAAGACAGGCACAGTACAGCTCTTATTTGATTATCAGAATTAAAACACAAAAACTACTAAATTCCATAATTGGTAGAGCTTAGCCTAGATGGCAAGAGGTCAACCTACTCATAATCCTTCCCATTTTAAACCAGTTTTTAGTTGCAGTCAGACTGAAAAAAAGAACATGTGGCTTACCCAAAAGCTTCTAAACTGCCCCTTTTCATTCTTCTGTTTCCTCCTTGATTCTTCTCTCACCCCCAGTCTTCCTCCTTTTTCTCCCCCCTTTCAAGTTTTTTTTAATATAGTCTCACCAGACTCCTACTTCATTCTAGAGCCACACCCAGTCACAAACGTTTCCACAAATCTGTCTCCTGCTTTATGAATTCACATTCTGTATCCGGCTCCTCTACATACTTACCTATCTGGAAAAAATCAGTTCCAGTGGGTTTCCCAAGAGGAGAACATGGGAAAGGCTGTGGGACTATGAAGTCTTTCTAGAAACTTCCAGAAGAAGCCAGATGTCTTTTCTCTGTGTACACACTTATATTACTGTCCCTAGCACACGCCCTATATCCCTCTAGACTTGATTCCCTCGCAGGAGGGGAGATATATATATATAATTTTTCTAGCAGTAGCCCAGTGCCTAGCACTTAAAGGCACCTAATAAACATTTGCTGAACTAATTGTTGTGAAGGATATTGGAAACAAACCAGCAAGTATCAGCTCTCATTTGTTCAACAATGCCTGATCTGCTTCCAGTTGACACCCTACTTTGTTTGACATACATTATCTCATTCTGTCCACACAGTAGGCCCAGTAGAAACAGGAAGGAATGAGATAGGAACTGGCCCCAGGGAATGCGGTGGCAGAAATGGAGCAGAAACCCAGGGTTTTAGATTATTTCTGTTCAAAACCAAAATGTGCCTATATTCAATGTCTGTGTAGAGTTTCAGGGCATATAAAGATAAAAGAAGAGAGACAGGATTAAAAAAAATAATAATCAAGCAGATTAGGGGTCTGCTATATTTGTCTAGAACCAGAGCCATCAAATAGAAATATAATTTGAGTCATATATAATTTTAAAAAGGTAAAAGAAATAAGTGAAAGTAATTTAAATAATATTTTTATTTCGATATAGATCCAAAATATCATTTTAGTATGTAATCACTGAACTATTTCAGTGAAATGTTAGTGAACTATTTCAATTTTTTCACACCAAATCTCGGAAATCTAGTGTGTATTTTTTCATGTACAACACATCTCAATTTGGGAGCTAAGTTTTCATTGTAAATACTTTATCTGTATTTAGATTTCATAAAATTTACAGGTGAAAAAGTAGCATCACAAACCCAAGTTATTGAAAATATACATAAATGTTTTCCAACAATTGAAGCAAGTCTCAGTTATTAAATTTAGATGGAAAATAGTTTAAAATCAAGTAATTAAAAATTCAGTTGCACCAGCCACACGTGTTCAATAGCCACACGTGGCTGGCGGCCACACGGGACAGTGCAGATCTAGGAGGGGGAGACAGTACTTGACTGACACATTTAAATTTACTCACGGCATAACCAGCGCAAGACACGTTTCTTTCTTGTCAGTGGCTTAAGAGTGGGATGTTTTTGCTTTAATTTCTCATTGTACTCCCCACAGAGAGTAGGGAGCCTATGAAACATTTTAAATAAATAAACTGATGATGGTTTCCTGGTAGGTTATCAAGAAAAACTAGCAAGCTGAGATTTCATTTTTAACCTTAGAAGTTGATGCCAAGAAGGTGACATGGGATTTATATTGTCATCGTTGCAAATGAGGTGAAGCATAAAAACATAAAATTCCCTTGTACAAACCTGTGAGGGATTCAGTTATCAGAGAAGACATCTCTCACCCCTGGCCTATCAGGGTAATCATTTCTTTGACAAATTTTTCTTGGAAGTTATTTTATCTAAAATCTAAGGATATCTGGAATGGTAAAACAAACTTGGTTGAAATCTGAACTGAAGTTTAGGCACATGGGGCAACTGAGCTCTTGAAATGTGGCTAGTGTGGCTGGGTGCCGTGGCTCATGCCTGTAATCCCAGAGTTATGGGAGACTGAGATGGAGGATTGCTTAGGGCCAGAAGTTCGAGATCAGTCTAGGCAACATAGTGAGATCCTGTCTCTAAAATGTAAAAAAATAGGCCAGGTTCAGTGGCTCAGCCTGTAATCCCAGCACTTTGGGAGGCCAAGGTGAGTGGATTGCTTTGGGACCGCGGGTTCGAGACCAGCCCGGGCAATTTGGCGAGATCTCATCTCTACAATAAATAAAAAATTAGCTGGGTGTGATAGCACACACCTGTAGTTCTGGCTACTTGGAAGGCTGAAGCAGAAGGATCGCTGGAGCCTAGCGAGTCGACGCTGGGGTGGCTGTGAGTGTGCCACTGCAACAGAGTGACACTCCACCTCAAAAAAAAAAAAAAAAAAGTAAAAAAATAAGCCAGGAGTGGTGACGTGCTCCTGCAGTCCCAGTGCTTTGAGAGGCTGAGGCAGGAACATTTGAGGCCAGGAATTCAAGGCTGCAGTGAGTTACAATCACATCACTGCATTTCAGCTTGAGCGACAGAGCAAGACCTGTCTCTAAGTAAATAAATATAAATAAATAAATAAGAAATGTGGCCAGTGCATCTGAGAAATATAATTTTTAATTTTGTCTAATTTTAATCAATTTTTACTTAAAACTGGATTGTCGGTTCAGTCACTGGAAAACATTTATGTTTATCTGGAATAACTTGAGGATGTGAATCTGCTTTCTCATCTGTAAATTATATGAACTCGAAATGCATTCTCCTTCTATTAATCACTCAGGGAGTATTTTCCAGTGTGTCAGGCACTGTGCTCAGCAATAGGAATATCCCAGAGACCGAGATAGTGCAGTCTCTGCCCTCATGAAGCTTCCAGCAGGGCAGGAGAGACTGATCATAACAGAAAAGTCTTTGGGAGTCATAAGGAGATCTACAGAACTAAGTCAGAACAAGCAGGGTGCCTTGCCTGAATGGGAGGACAGGATCTACTGTGATTCTGCTGCTTTTGATGTAATAGGAAATCTTGGTTTCCATGCTAGCAAAATAATGCTCTGCTCTAAATAAAGATATACTGAACAACAAGCCCAGCTCACTCATATACAGAAAAATGAACATCAAGCAACATCTGATCTGAAAATAAGACTGCTCATTCTTAACAATAGAATTTTCCCATAACCACAAGCATGTTTTTGAACTTCCTTGTGTCACTTTCAGTCCCTTACAATCAACAAAGTAGATGCTCAATTATCCCGACTAAAAGAAGTATCTAGACATCAGTGAGTTTTCAAGGTGGGTTCCTTATTCATTACTAGTCATGCTACCCAACTAGTGGGGAGAGATTAAATATATAAATCAACTTTCCTCTGCATCATAAGACACTTCGGACACAGTGTTATTTGGTCAATTGTGCTGATCGCTCAATTTAAAAGAGTCATTTATCAATGTAAAAATGTTACAGTACCTTTTGAATAGTTGTGTGATCCTTTTCTGCCATTTCTTTCATACTTATAAGTTCATCTTCTGTAAACAAAAGGAGAGAGAGGCCAACCATGAAATTACATGCTTATGCCCCTGTATTCATTCGGCCTGCTTCAGGGCAGACTGTGAGCCACTGGCAGGCATGGTGGACGCAAGTCTTAGCAGGACTGTGACCTTCACAACTGCCCTTGACATTCACAGCCTTCTTCCTGCTGTTCAGACGACTGGTCAGATAGGGATTAAGAAGTAAGTTCAAGATTCAAGTGTGGCTGAGGGCTGAGAGCTTTTCATCGATACTAGCAATGGACATTTTTGCTGTTAGTCACAGCCAATATAAAGTACTTTAGCAGGTGGCACTTTATGACTTAATAAGAAATACTAAAACCTGAAAAAGCCTTACTATATACCACTGCAGAACAGACACAGAACCACACAGGCAAGCTATACTTTTATAATTAAGGGATACTATATCTCAAATTGATGTTTTGCTGTAAATTTTTCATTGCCTGCTTATTGCTTTTTATACTGCAGATTAAGGACATTATATAATTAACATAAATACAAAGATAACTGAATGAAATAACTAAAAGAACTCTAACTTTAGTGGTTTAACTACAATATTCACTAATGTTTATGGTATGAAAGAAAAAGGGGATAATGTATACAAATGAAATGTTGTATTTAAACTTTGTATCAACAACTGAAGGTAATTAGTAAATAGTAGCATATTTTTCTGAAGTGCTAACTCTGTTTCTCTACAAAGTATATCCCGATATGTTTCTTAAGTATTTAAGTGTTATCAAGTTTAGATAACCAGTTGAGCATATGAAAGAAATCAGTAGAAGTTTCTGTTTATAATATTTCTAAATGAAGTAAAGTACTGATTAGCACATTTTTGTAAAGGCCAATGTTTGGCTTGAAATAACCCCTGAGTTAACCAAGACATAGCTCAGGAGAACAACTACAAATATATCCTCTGCCCCAAGCAAGGAATGCTGACCTCAGTGAAAAGCAAAGATGGCTATGAATTGATCTTTCAAATGTAAATAACCAAACAAATGCATGTTTGAAAAATTTTATGAACTGCCCAGTATATACATTTTTTTCTCAAAAGTGATTTCAAAATGTTACCTAATAATGAATTTTCTTTTAGGTTGATGTGGATTTCTTCTTCGAGCTCTGAAATTATTTGAAGCAGTCTCTCATTTTCCAGTTTGAATTCCAAGTTCTCCTTTTCTAGGGTTGATTTTGGAGAGCCAGTCTCTTTGGAAAAAGAGTCCTGAAAGATGGGGAATGCCATATTCCTAAGCAGGGAGCCAGGGATTTAAATATGCAACACAAGGACAATGCAGATACAGAAAAGCTATCATATAATTTTCTGAATTCTATTACACACTTATAATATGAATAGTAAAAAGGAAGGAGACTAAATAGAGCTTGCTGGAAGAAAGGCTGCCGTACATTCTGTACAAAGACCACAACACATGGGGACATTTTATTGACAGGAATAATGCATATCATACTGTTTGTGTGCCCTCATCATTCAGGTCAATTCATTATGGAGGCTGTGTCCGGGGAGGCAGCTGGGGCCCCTCCACCCACACTTCCCTCTGTGTGAGTCTGAAGTGCTGTCCGCCTGTAACTAGGCAGGCTGGGGAGACCAGGACGGGCAGCGCCAGGGGGTGGCAAAGTGCATGGCTAAGGAGGGGGGCTTGTTGCCTTTGTGGCATTCCCCAGTGTCAGTGCCGCCAGTGTCATGAGGAGCACATCACATGTCAAAGCGGTGACGTTTTCAGGCTGGGAGCCGCATGGAGTCCATCAGGCACACGGATATCCACACAGTTGGTTTTCTGCTTGGTGGAGGAGCCACCCAGAGGCAATTCATATTCTGAACATTAACATGGCTTTGCATGCCTGTCACACGGGGCCTGTGCAGGCGTTTAATGCTATTGAAGACTTTGGCTTAAATCTCTATGCAAACAGTGATTACCTTGTAAGAAGGTTTCAGGATAACTTACAACAAAAGACTTTAAAGTTATAGTTTTAGTAAAGCAAACTCATTTACATTTTTATTATGTGCGTCTTTTGTTTAAATCTTGCCATGTCCATTATGGGAGAGGCTTTTTCTTACGCAATAGAGGCTTATTGGGACAGCTACTCTTTTTTCTTCTTCTTCTTGTCTGTTTCCAAGCTATTGAAAACATCTGAATATACTCCCTTATGCTTGTCTAGATTTTACTGCTACACATTTAAAAAAAAAATTAAGATGTAGTGGATTGGTGAAGTTGGTGACAAACTTTATACTTCATTGTAGTAAAATGTTAAATTGATTATGAAATCTCAAAATAGTAAAAAATTAGTATATTATTATGCTAAGGAAGTTAGAAAGTTCTATGTGCTTTGCTTCAAAATTACTATAGATACTACAAATACTTTTGAAGTTTAATTTTCAGGTAAATTGTAACCTATTATTCTTGCAGTAATTTCATGATTGCAAGTAAATAAGAATAAAATCTGCCCTCAAAAACCAAAATTATTTAAAAATTCTTAATATACTGGTTTCCTTTAGGAAATATAATTTTATTTAACTTTAGGGATATGTGGAAATAAGTTATTAAAATGCTATTCCCTGAGATCATAATGGTTCAAGACAAATAAGTGGTTAAAATGTACTGTCATACATTTAAACCTTAAAAAAACAATACTAATAAAATTATATAAGATAAGTATATATCTCAGAGTTAGTAGTATTTAAAATATATTGTTAAATTTACATTACACTCAATTACAAATCTTTATGATTTTTATGCACTATTCCATTTAAAGTGAGCCAAATTAATTCTTAACTAATGAGAACTAGCAAATCTAGTAAGTAGTTAATAAACAACACTGTTTTCCTAATAAAAGAAGAATCCCGGTCATTAATTTCTTGTCCCACATTGTTTAATTTGAGACCGTCACAGAATGAATGTATTTATAGACTAAAAGGATATTTAAAGAGAGAAAGAAAGAAGAAAGAAAGAAAGAAAAGAAAGAAAGAAAGAAAGAAAGGAGGGAGGGAGAGAGGAAGGAAGGAAGGAAAGAAAGAAAGAAAGAAAGAAAGAGAGAGAGAGAGAGAGAAAGAAAGAGAGAGAGAGAGAAAAAGAAAGGGACAATACTGGCCTTAATAGGCTTAAGCATACGTTTCCCAACAGTGGCAGAATATGAACATCCCACAGGGGATTACAAGAGCACCCATTATCATCAACTAAAGAAGAACTATTTGAATTAATCAGATGAAGTGTAAAATTTACAAGCGGTGGAAGCTCATACTTAAACACGGTTTCTAAGATTCTCTTTGTATAAAAGCAGGACACAAGGAAAACACGTTAAATCCGAAGGATTTTCCTCTACCTATCAATCCACAGTCCCTGTTCTTGTGAGGTTAACCTTTAGCTCTGTCTCCACCATCTGTCAGCTGTGGGAACTGCAAGTAATTAACAATTCAGAGCCCACAGCAATGAGGACACTCATTAGCAAAGTGAACAAAGGGATAGTTCTGGGCGGCTAAGATCCTCTGTTACACTCTGAGTGGCAGGTTTTGCGGTTGGTGTTCCACCATCTGCCCACGCCGCTAGTTTTTGCTTGCTTAAACCACGAGACTTATTTAAAATAAACTGCATTAACAACACCAGGTTAAAAAGGATGGAGATCATCAAAAGGCAGTTAACTAGATGTAGCTATTTAAAGCCACATTATACTCTAAGAGAGACTGTGTGTGATCCATGATCACTCTGGACCCTTAAATTTATAAAGGAACTTGCCAACCAATCAAAAGTTTTTCCATCATATCATGAAAACTAGGACTTCAGGTGGTTGCATATGTGCTGTTCCTCTTGTGAATGTTCACCAGATATATAGAATTATGGCACCCAGGTTTCAAAATCCCAAATTGGCTCTAGAAAAAATCATTTCCAAAAACCGGTGTACTCAACAGCCTTGCTCCTCCTAGTGTGAACCATGGACCAGGAATCCCAGCATCAGCTGGAACTTACTGGAAATGCAGATTTTCAGGTCCAGTCCAACATATGATGCCAGAGTCTGCATCTAACAAGATCTATGGGTGATTCATATGTGCAGTAAATTCTGAGAAGTCCTGATTCTGAGCACTTTATGTGGTTTCTCAGCAGTATCCTTTCTGCAGGCTTTATGCACAGTACTGGGACATCTCAATTTGATGCTAGGGGAGGAGTAGGTTTCTGATGCAAGCCCATGCCTCATGGCAGTTACAGAGAAGAGCAGGTGCTTTCCCAATGAGTGACAACCAGGAAAGTGGCACACTAGGGCAGCGCAGCCCTGCAGAGCTGCCACTCTTGAATGACGGCTCTGTTTCAGAGCTGTTAGCAACAAGCAGATAGGCTCCCCAATGGAGTGTAGGTGGGTGATGGCTGAATGCTCATTCACGTTGTGGCAAGAAAGAAAACTGAAAAGTCTATTCAAAATGTCAACTCCAATTGAAATTAAAACATATGTGCAAGTGTGTGCATGTACACACAGCACACACACACAATGAAATTGATCTGGGAAAATTCAACATTAAGAAGGCTCACACCTGGAGATGAGGCTTCTGTAACTTAAAGAGGCTTTTTTTCTGGTTTCCATTTTGTCATGAATATAAGTTAAACCAGATGCCTGTTACTTTTCATTTCCTATTACAGTCTTAGCAGACTTCTCTGAGAAAGAGATCAGAAGAGATATGACTACTAATTAACCATAAAGTTATTCTGTAATTTGATTATCAGTAAGAACAAACTAGATAGCTTTCAATAATCTAAATAAAGCTCGTTTATTTCAAGTTTTTTCAAGTTATTTCCATTGCTACTTGACATTTTTAATTGTTTCTCCAAGTTCTATGTTCCAAAAGGGTTTGTTCAAATACCACTAGAGGGAGCAGTTGTATAAGGTGAAATTTCAAATTAAAAAGAGAATCTAGGACTTAAGTGCGTTAAATTTTAGGAAGTTTGTTCTTAGAGGATGTTAAAAAAAAAAAAAGCAGTTTCATAAGCTTATTGGCTATAACCCATGATCTGCCTTTATGGCATTCGTGTCTGTGTTCTTGAAATGCACACTAGTGTGGCTTCCATCACCCTCCATCAGGAGGGAACACCAACCATAGTCTTGTTGGGGTCCCTGGAAGAAACCTATATACTCCTAATACATAGAATTACCTTACCTTCCTCAAATATACGGTGTTTATAGAAATTCTCATGCGGTGTCCTTGGGGGGAAATTATAGTGGAATAACCATGGTATTCTGGATGCCATTGTGAACCAGAGAACAGCCCGCTTACAAGTGAGTGGGGTACAGCCTCCCACTTACTGTCCTCCTCATAAAGCCACAACCCATCTCCATTCTTTCCCTAGAATGTCCAGGTAGACCAGTTACCAATTGAGGAGAACACTTAGCGATATAAACGTTTCAAGAGTATAAGGAGCTCTTTTACCAAATCGGGGTGTTCTCAACAGCCCAGAGGTCTGTCCAGTTTATCTTATGAAGCATAATCCATATAGTTAGAAGGATTTTTGCATTTTCTCATAATAACTAGAATCTATACATTAATATTTACTCAAAGAATTCAAAGCAATTCACATTCATAACAGCAAGTATTCTTATCATAACTCTCTACCTTAACTAGGCAGGTATCACCTTGTATTTAAGAGATTGAAAAGAAATGGATCAAAATTGCCTTGCCACATTTATGCTGGGTATCTTTTGCCAAGACAGGCTTAAAAGCTAACTACTACAGTTTTTAGTCTTCTTCTACTAAATTTTTTTCTCCAAAAAATAAGAATAGGTATAATCCCAGGAAGAAATATTTTATTATTATTATTTATTCCAAAGATGTGGGGTACAATTCGAGATCAGGTAAACCAGTGGTCATCATACAGGTAAAGTTTGGGCCTCCCTTTGGTCCTCACTTTGCCTAATTTGAGGTCAGGTACCCATATAGATGTTGTGTTTCCCCTCCCCCACCCTGACCCCGGTAGTATCCCACTATTGCCAATCCCTTTCTTATAGTATTATGGTAATTGTTCAATCTGCTTATGAGTGACAACATGTGGTACTCTGTTTTGTTTCTGTGATAGAGCAATGTGTATGAGAGACTCCGAATCCACCCAAGTTGCTGCGAAGTCCATATGTTTGTCCTTATTTATGGCTTCATAATATTTCATTGTGTATATGTACCACATCTGTTTTTATTCAGTCCAGTTTTGATGGGCAGCATGGTTAGTTCCATGTTTTTACTATTGTGAATAGTGCTGCAATAAACATGTGTGTGCCGGTACCTTCTTTGTAGAATGATTTGAGTTTCTCGGGTATATTCCCAGTAGGGGGATTGCTGGGTCATACAGAAGATCAATTTCTAGTCCTTTCAGAAATTGCCACACTGTTTTCCAAAGAGGTTGCACTAGTTTGCATTCCCACCAGAAGTGTAGAAGCATTCCTTTTTCTCCACATCCTCTCCAGCATCTGTTGTTGTTTGTTTTATTAATTATTAATGATGGCCATTCTTACTGGGGTTAGGTGGTATCTCAATGTGGTTTTGATTTGCATTTCTCTGATGATGAGTGAGGCTGAGCACTTTTTCTTGTGTCTGTTGGCTGCCCATATATCTTCTTTTGAGAAGTGTCTTTTGCCCACTTTTTAACGGGACTGTTTTGTTTTTTTTTCTTTTTGGCATGATTGAGTTCCTTGTAGATCCTGGGTATTAGGCCTTTGTCAGATGTGCAGTCGACAAATAATTTTACCCATTCTGTGGGTTGTCTCCTCTCTCTCTTGATAGTTTCTTTTGCTTTGTGGAAGTTTTTCAGTTTGATGAGGTCCCACCTGTCTATCTTATCTCTTATGACATGGGCACTTGGGGTTTTGATCAGAAATTGGTTGCCAGTTCCAATTTCCATAAGATGTCTCCTGCATTTTATGGGATTCTTAGAGTTTGAGGTTTTATGTTTAGGTCTTTGATCCATTCAGAGTTGATTTGTGTGTGGTGATAGGTAAGGGTCATGTTTCAATTTTCTGCATGGTCAGCCAGTTTTCTCAGCACCATTTGCTGAATAGGTTCTCCTCTCCCCTGTGGTTGTTGCTGGAGTCTTTGCCAGAGATAAGTTGTTTGAGAAATTGAGGTTTTGCTTCCAGAATCTCTATCCTGTTCCATTGGTCTGTATGTCTGTTCGGGTACCAATACCAGGTTGTTTTGATTATTATAACCTTATAGTAAAGTTTGAAGTCTAGAAGTGTGATACCTCCTGCTTTATTTTGCTAAGGATTGTTTTGGTTATTCATGGTTATTTATGTTTCCATATGAATTTCTATATTGTAATTTCCAGGTCTGAGAAGAATGATATTGGTAATTTAATGGGTACTGTGTTGAATCTGCAGATTGCCTTTGGTAGGATGGACATCTTAACAATGTTGATTCTTCCTTTCCATGAGCATGGAATATTTTTCCATTTGTTTGTATCTTCTTGGATTTCTTTGAGCAGTGTTTCATAGTTTTCAGAGTAAAGGTCTTTCACTTCTCTGGTTAGGCCGAGGTGTTTTTTTTCCTTTTTTGTGGCTATTGTGAATGGAACCGTGCCTTTTATTTGGGTCTCTGCCTGCTTGTTGTTGGTATATAAGAGTGTGACTGTCTTCTGCACATTTATTTTGTTCCCCAAGACTTTGCCAAAGTCCTTTATTAGTGCAAGGAGGTTTTTGATAGATTCCCTTGGGTTTTTGAGGCATAGGATCATATTGGCAGCAAAGAGGGATAACAACTTCCTCTTTTCCTATTTGGATATCCCTGATTTTCTTCTCTTGTCTAATTGCTCTAGCTAGGACTTCCAACACAATGTTGAACAAACGGGTGAGAGTGGGTAGCCTTGTCTTATTCTAGTTTTCAGAGGAAAATGTTTCCAGTTTCTGTCCATTTAGCAATATGCTGGCTGTGAGTTTATCATAGATGGCACTTACTATTTTGAGGTACGTTCCTTCGATACCTAGGTGTTTGAGGGTTTTTATGAAGAAGGAATGTTGGATTTTATCAAAAACTTTTTCCGCATCTAATGATATAATCATGTGGTTCTTGTTTTTACATCTGTTGATGTATTTAATTACATTTTTGGTTTTGTGGCTGTTGAACCAGTTCTGTATCCTGGGGATGAAGCCTACTGGATCATGGTGGATGATTTTTGAGATGTTGTTGGGTCTGATTTGATAAAATCTTGTTGAGAATTTTTGTGTCTATGTTCTTTAGGGATATTGGCCTGTAGTTCTCTTTTTTTGTTGGATCTTTACCTGGTTTGGGTATCAGTGTGATATTAGCATCGTAAAATGATTTGGGGAGAATTTCATCTTTCTCAATTGCCTGGAATACTTTTAATAGAAGTGGTATCAGCTCCTCCTTGTGCGTTTTGTAGAATTCTGCTGGAAAGCCATCTGGTCCAGGGGTTTTTTTTTTTTGTAGGTAGTTTTCTTATGACAGAGTCAATTTCATGGGTTGTTATTGGCCTATTTAGTGTCTCATTGTCTTCTTGTTTCAATCTTAGGACTTGTGTGATGTCAGAAAGTTCTCCATTTCATTTAGGTTATCAAGTTTGTTTCCATGCAAGTGTGCATCGTGATGTCTGATAATCTTTTGTATTTCTTCAGGGTCAGTGTGACTTGATGTTTTGCATTTCCAATTGTGTTTACTTGGGCTTTTTCTATCTTTTTCCTGGTCATTATGACTAGGGGTCCAACAATCTTGTTTATTCTTTCAAAGAACCAGCTTTTTGTTTTGTTGATTTTTTGTATTATATTTTTGTCTTCTACGTCCCATATTTGGGCTTTTACTTTGGTGATCTGGATTGTTCTGCTAAAGTTAGGGATCTGGTGGTTCTCTCTTTCCAGCTCCCTTAGGTGATTTGTTAGGCGGTTAACTTGTGATCTTTCCATTTTCTTGATGTGTGATCATAGAGATGTAAATTCACCTCTTAGAACTGATTTCATGGCATCCCAGAGGTTTTGGTAAGATGTTTCTTCATTTTAATTTGTTTTCAGGATTCTTTGAATATCTGTTTTGAATTCAGTGGTGACCTAGTAGTCGTTCAGCATCATGCTGTTTAGTATCCAAGTCTTTGTGTGTTTTAGGGGAATTTTGTTGGTATTGATATTTATTTTTATTCCACTGTGGTATGAGAAGTTACATGGCAGTATTTTGATCTTATCTTTATGATGATTTATGGCCGAGGATGTGAATGATCTTGGACTATCTTCTATGTTGCTGTGAGTAGAATGTATGTTCTGTGGTTATTGGGTGGAATATTCTGTAGGTATCTATTAAAACCATTTGGTTGAGCATCAAGTTGAGGTTATGAATCTCTTTGTTGATATTTTGCCTTGATGATCTATCTAGGCTTGTTAGTGGGGTATTTAAGTCCCCAGCTATAATAGTGGTAGAGTCAATATCTTTTTTTAGTTTACTTAGTAGTTGCTTTGTTAATGCTGGTGCTCCTGTGTTGGGTGCATATATGTTTAGGACGGTTATTTCTTGTTGATGAATTGAACCTTTTATCATGTCGTGTCTTTTCATATCTTTTAAGATTTTTGATAACTTAAAGGTTATTTTGTTTGATATTAAGATCATGATTCCTGACTTCTGTTGTGATCCATTTGCCTGGAAACTCATTTTTCCATCCTCTAAGTTTGAGTCTGTGTGTGTCTCTTGTGGTGAGATTAGTTTCCTGGATATAGCAAATAATTAGGTCATGGTTTTTTATCTAGTTTGTCATTCTGTGTCTTTACAGTGGTGTATTGAGGTCATTCACATTCAGCTTGGTTATTGAAATGTGATTGTTTATCCCCATCATGAGTTTCTTATAAAGTTTTTTCTTTGTTTGTTTGTTTTCTTTTAACTTTTGGGTTGATGTATGTGTGTGTTTTCAAGTTTGCTGTTGCAGCGAATTCTCTTTTGATCTTGCATTCTGCTCTTCTCTTGTGAAGTGCATGGTCATTCTTTTTTTTTCTTTCTTCTGTGCTTAATAACTTTTTAAGCATCTCCTGTAAAGCTAGTCTGGAAGCTGCATCATTTCTTAGGGATTGAATGTCTGGGAAGGATTTTAATTTTTCTTCACTGATGAAACTGATCTCGGCTGGGTAGGAAATTCTTGGCTGAAATTGTTTATCTTTGAGGACTTTGAATATTGAACTTCAGTACCTTCTAGTTTGTAGCATTTCTGCCAGTGGGTCAGTTGCTATTCTGATTGGTTTTCCCCAGTAGGTAGTTTGACCTTTCTCTCTTGCTGCCTTTAGGATTTTTTCTTTTGTGCCTACTTTGTGTAGGTGAATTACTATGTGTTTAGGGGTTGATCTTCTCATTTGATGTCTTGTAGGGGTTCTCTTTCTCTGCATCTCTTTTGTTTGGATGGTCACATCTCTGGTGAGACGGGGAAAGTTTTCTTGGATAACCTCTTATAATACTTGTTCCAAGGTGTTCTCCATTTCCCTTTCCCTTTCTGGGATACCAGTCAGGTATAGGTTCAGCCTCTTGATATAATTGCACATTCTTGTAGGTTTTGTTCTTTCTTTCTGAGTTTTCTATTTTTTAAAATAGATCGGGTGAATTCCATGTTTTGATCTTCAAGTTCTGAGATTCTTTCTTCTGCTCAATTAATTCTGCTGGCCATGCTCATCATCTTGCTATTTATTTTTTGAATGAAATTTCTTTAATGGCCAAAATCTCTGTTACTAGTTATTTCAGTGTTGCATCTTGTTTTTCTTGAGTCTTATTCACTCTTTCCATCCACACCCTAATCCCTGATGTATTCTGGGGCCAGTCATTGGTGACTTCCATTGTTTTGGCTCTGAGGTCTGATTTTTCAGGTGTTTTCTCTCTGTTACACTGGAAATTACCTGTGGTTTTCTATTGATTTCCCCCCCTTCATTTGTGACAGATCTCTTTCTTTTCTCTTTAGTTCCATTTTTTGGTGCCAATGGGAGAGGCGTTCACTTCTGATAGTTGCTCAGTCCTCTATTCTTCCCTGATCAGGGCTCTGGATTTGTTCTATTTTGAAACAGGGCTGAAGGTGGAAAGTTTTGCTGTATCTTGTAGTTTTGAGAGTTGAATAAGGTGGAGGATGGGGAGCTAGGATTCAGAAACTACTTGCAAATCACAATGTTCACTGATTGTGGTATGGGTTTCCTGAGACCCACTTCCCACCACCACTCTATATGGCAATGTAATGGGTTATGTGTGTGTAACCCTTGAGTTCAAGATACAGTAACAGCAATGAGGAGAACAGAGAAAAAAAGAATGAAAAGAAGAATGGACAAAATATTTTTAAAAATGAAAAAAACACAGAACAATGAAAGCAGAAACCAGTGCAAAAAACAATTGAGCGCACACACACACACACACACACACACACACACACACACACCAAAACAAACCAGAATAACAACAAAGCAAAACAAAACAAAACTCAGGAAAGTCAAACACACACACACTCAACACAAAATGAAAGGAGAAGAAAAAGAGAAAGAAAGAAAAAAAAGAAAAAGAAAAGAGAAAAAATAGGAATTCAAGCTGAATCCTCACACATATATTTACACACACATTAAACTAAAAAAAAAGAGAACAAAAAAGCAGAAACAAAACAAAAACAACAACAAAAAACCTAAAAGATGAACACTCAATCATTCATGTACACACATAAATAGAAAACAAAAAACAAAAGAAAGAAAAAAAGTGAGGGATGCAGATTTAACCCTCACATACACATTCATACACAAAGGAAAAATATTATTAAAAGTTTAAAAACTAACAAACAGACAAAAAAGCCCTGTCCTCTTGTGGCAGGTTCCGTAATTGTTCCTCTCAGCTGCTTCTCTACTGTCTCCTGCACAGATCCAGCTTCATTCACAATCTCCCCAGTGTCTGTACCAGGGAAGGAGGAGGGGGCAGAGAGGGTGGGTGAGACTGTAGTCCTTCCCTCTTTCTCATGTATGGTCAGGGAGATTCCTTCCAGTGGGGAAGTGCTGTGAGATTGTCTCTTTCTCAGGTACTGGCAGGGGATGCACCAGCCAGGTTTTCCTGGAGTGGAGTACTCCTGTTGTGACTGATGTCCAGGTTCTGCCTGGATTCATCTCTCTCAGTTGTGCCCCAGCTGTGTGGGTCTGATGTTCAGATGATTGCAGGAAAGGAGAGAATTGGGTCAGCCTTGGACTCACCACTGATCTCTTTGGAGGTCTTCCTTGTCCTTTGCTGGCCACACCCTTTGTCCCATGACTGAATCAGGGTATGGGGTGGGGCGTCTGAGACTCAGCACTTGTCCTGTCCCTTCAGAGTTTGTGCTGTTGGGATATTCCCTCTGGATCACAATCAACCCCTGAATAGTTAACCCACCAGTCACAGAGATCAGGTCTATTGCTTCATGGTGAGCAAGCTGGAGCACTTTCTTGCCCCATTTTCAAGATGGTGGCAGGCTGCCTCTTTCATCTTCTCCACTGCAGCTCTGCCTCTGGGCCCCTTTGCTATACTCCCTCTGCAACCCTTGCTGCCAGTGTCCAGTCAGGCACTGCAGTGGTGAGGCAAAACCTGGAGCCAGCAGTCTCTCCCAGCAGCTTCTTCCCCAGAAGGCCTTTGTTGGTTTATAAAAATGGCGCTCATCTTCTGTACCCCAGGAAGCACTAGGGACCAAGCAGAGTAACTGCAGCCACTTTACCAGGGGAGCCCTGGCCACTTGCTCCTGTGCCCCCAGTCAGTCAGTCACTCACATGCCTACTTTCTCGCCAACAGTTAGGCAAAATTTTCCATATACTCACTCACTCACACTGGAACTCTCATAGTCTGACTGACTGTGCCACTATCTTCCTCTCTTTCTCTGAAAATTTTAAAAGTACATGTAAAAATTGGATGTACCTTCTATGCTAAGACAATTAAAGCATATAAAAATAATTTATATTCAAATTATTTTGACTCGGGGTCTCACTCTGCTGCCCAGGCTGGAGTGCAGTGTCAGAGTCATGGCTCACTGCAGCCTTGACCTCCTAAGCTCAGGCAATCCTTCTGCCTCAGCCTCCTGAGTAGCTGAGATTACAGGCACATGCCACTGTGCTCAGCTAATTTTTGGACTTTTTGTAGAAACAAAGGTCTTGCTATGTTGCCTAGGCTGGTCTTGAACTTTTGGACTCAAGCAATCCTCCTGCCTCAGCCTCCCAAAGTTCTGGGATTACAAGCATAAGCCATCATGTCTGACCTTTAATGTTATTAGGTCTATGCTAATGACACTTAATACTATATTGCTTAGAAGGTGCTCAGTTTGTTCCTCGAATATGAAGCATTCTAACAGATTAACAGTACAAGTACTCCTTTACCAGTTAGTAAACATGGTCCTTTAGGATTGCTTGTGTTTACTTCATTTTCTCTTTTAACCTTAAAGTTTTAAATAAGAATAATAGTGTGGAATTTAGATAAACCATAGATTATACTTAAAAGCATCAGCAACCCACAAGTGTTTACTCCTAGTGTTGATATTTTAATGTCTAACTTCCCAGTTTTCCCTATGCAATGTCAATATTTCTATGTGTATATATATTAATACACATGTATTAAAATCTCAGTACATTATAATAACATATTGCAATAACACATTTATACATTTTCTACATACATACATGAAGGGGGACTCCAAAAAACAGAATTTATTTCTAAAACATTGTGTATTTATTCTTTGTGTGTGTGTGTCTTTATTATTACATGTTTATACTTGTCACTCTCAAAGTACTGTCCTTTTGATGCAATACACCTACTGGGACACTTTTTCCACTGCTCAAAACAGTTTTCGAACCTGTCTGTTTTTATGCCTTTTAGTGTTTCTGCCATTTTTTTGTTTCACCTCTTTCACATCAGCAAAACGTTTCCCTTGGAGGATAGTTTTTTATCCAGAGAAACAACAACAACAAAATCACTCAGGGTGAGATTGGGTGAATGGGGTGGGTGGGGGCACGGAAGTCATGTTGGTTTTGGTCAAAAACTGCTGAATGCTCAATGAGGTATGGGCAGATGCATTGTCATGGTCAAAAAACCAGTCACATGTTTGCCACAACTCTTTTGCAAATCGTGATACAGTCTTCTCAAAACTTCCAGATAAAAACTTTGGTTAATTGTTTGATCTGGAGGAACAAATTCCAACTGTACTACAAGGGGTCTGCCCTCCAAAAAGGTAATTATGTTTTTTGGGGTTCCCCCCTCACATATTCATTACAATCTTTAATTCTTACTATAGAGTATAATGCTCTCCCTTTGTACGTGGGCTTTGGGTTCAGGTGGTCCTGGTTCATGTGTCATCTTTACCATTTACTAGCTGTGGGCCAGTGGGGAAGTTATTTAACCTCCCCATCTCTGCTTTCTCATTTGTAAACTGAGCTATGAGAATAAGAGACACCATCAGTGAAGTATTTGGTACCTGCTAATTGGCATTCCGTAAGATCTTATGCCTGGGTCCCAGCATCTCTATTAACCAAACATTCAGTTTCTTGCTCTTAGATCCTAATAATAAACTCACTGTGGCTTTGGATTGTGGTTGTGCCTGAGACAGCTGGTGGCTCAGAGCTGACATAAGAGGAAAGTAAATTTACTCTCAGGATCCACACTTTATAAAGCCCTTAAAATTCCCTCCCTTGATAGCTGTTTAGGCTTTCCTATATGGTTCTTTCCATTTTTGCTCCCATCTGTGTTTTGTCTAAGCAGTAAAGCAGCTCCCAGCACCTACTGCAACAGGGAAAACTGAGGGAGAAATCCTCTGAGATTTTCCTTCTTGACATTTTAATTTGAAGGTCATTCTGTTCCAAGTTGGCTTGTTGGAAGCTCAGACTTGGAAGGATTATTTTGACTGCAAAAAAAAGTGGGAATCTTAAGAATTACCACAGAAATCTACTTATATTCTTTTCTAGAGTAGGAGATTTTAAAATATATTTTTATATAGATTTTTTATTTTGTTTCCATTTTAAACAAAAATTAAGAACAATTATACTGCTCCTATTTATAATATTATGAGTGTTCTAGAATAAGTCATTGAGCAGAAAAGTATTGGACTGGCTTATATTATGGAGAGATGCCCAAGAACATTAATTGTATTTCATTTATTCTTAACCCAAGGTTTTAGCTATTTATAATTTTATTTACATATTAAAATTAATCATTATTTCCCTTGAAACTTACAAATTTTGGAAATCCAAGTTCTTCATGTTGTTCTAGTTCATCTCTTAATTCCTTGATAATTTCTTCTTTCTCTCTCAGTTTTCTTAACAAAACAGCCATTTGGACATTATTTGCATCTTGCAAAGAAGCTGCCTCTTCTTCTACCTCATAGAATTCCTGGGGGGAAAAAAGCAGCTTTAAAAGTTAGAAACTAAGCTGGCACCACCAGAAATCATTTTGAATTTTATTTAAGCTGTTTTTTGGTGAAATTATGCTATTTTTGCAACTTGCACGCAATTGTGGTAAATAGCTATTTATATTGAAACATACGCTAAAGTATCATGCAATATAGCACAGCTTTATCCTACAAAACACAAAGCATGATGCATTACTCTTACTGTATCAGCCATGCAAATAACAATACTCAAGAATAAGATGGTAGAATAGTCCCCCACAGCAACAAGAATTTAATAGCTATCCATGGACAAAGGTGCTTATGTGGGAGACTTGAGACCCAGGTAGAAAGTTTCAAAAAACTGGTGGAGCCCAAGGCTGAGGAGGGCTCTTGTGAGGGACAGAACGCACCAAGGTGGCAGGTTCACTGACCGTGGTACCAGCTGAAAACCCAGAAATGGCCTCATCCCCTCTGTGAACTTGGCTACAACCTTATTTGACCTTAGTCCTGTCACCAGAACCATCTGCCAAGAAAACCAGGAGAGTAATGGTCACCTGTGCCCCTGGTGACAAGCCTACTGGCCTCAATACCAGCTGTGAACCCTAGATTGACTCCATAACTCAGCTAAAGCACTTCTCATCAGCAGTTTGAGAATAGTTAATGTCTTCCCTGGGACCCACATGGAGTCACAACTATCTGTGCCCTCAAAGGCATGCATGCTGACCTCAGTCCCACAGCAGATCTTGAAATGACTCTATAACTTGACTCAAGGCCCTCTCAGTTGCTGTCTGAGAGCAGTCTTGCTGAAATGGGGCAAACCGAAAGATAGGGACTGCTGAAAGATGAACCTGCCTAAGTTATGCCTGTCCATGGGGGTCAGACCCACTGACCTGGATCCTACTATGGATCATGAAGTGGCCCTGCAACCCAGCTCCATTCCCTCCCAGTCTTGGTCAAGAAGTCCTGCCCACCCAGAAGATCATCCAGAAAACATGCTCATCCATGCCTCTGGAGGCAGACCTGCTGACCTAAGTCTCACTGAAGATCCTGATACAACCCTGAAATCCAGCTCTGAACCATGCAGCAATGGCCCAGGGAGAGTCTTGATTACCCAGGAACCTGGATATACCTGCCTGTGCCCCTGGAAGCAGGTCTGCAGACCTTGTAATCAACAGTGAGCCATGAAGCAGACCTGTAACTCAGCCATGGTCCAGGGCCAGTTATACCTGACCAGGGATCTACCTTGTGACCCAGCGGGAGCCCTCTTGGGGGACCTAGAGGAAGTCACACTCATCAGGACATCTGGAAACAGGCCCACCATTTGTGGACCCAACTACAGAACTTGAAGCATATCTTTCACCCAGTACCAGCCCAACTAATCAAGATCATGGAAGAAATCCATTCTGCCTTGCGGGAGTCCCACTCCTGCAAGGGTCAGGGGTCTCTGGCGGTGTGACGGCGTCGGTGACTCACGAGAGAAAAGAAACTAGAGAGAAAGAAAGGGACTGGACTCCTGTTTAGAATTAAGCAGAAGCCATTTATTGAGCATTATCCAAGGGCTTTTATCCCCAAACTCTGCAAAGTTATCAACACGGGAACTCCTGCTGCTATGGTTACACAAAAGGTAGCATGTGCCTTTCACATGAACAGGTCCAGGTGCACACAGGACACCCCCCACACTCTCAAGCAGATGTATTTTTCAAACATGAGGAAGAACATGAGAAAGAACAACCACAAAGTGTCTTTTTGTTTCTTATCCAGTTTCTATGTACCCTAAATTGTTTATAGCTACATAACATCATTCAATGCATACACCCAAAACCAACATAATGATATATTACCTTTTACTATTCTATGCTAATTCAAACTAGTTTCTATAAAGCAGTTGCTGCTATGGTTACACTCTCCTATCACCAGCTGGCCTAATTCAAACTTCACTGACCCCCCTGAATCAAACTGAACTAACCACACTTCTATAACAAAATGGTTACTTAAATTTTCTTTAATCTATATAAACTGTTTTCTAAAACCTATATCTATAAATTTCTAAAATCACATCAAGAGAACCTGTGACTTGCACTAAGGCTCTTAGATGTGACCCAAGTTTGAACTGTAAGTTGTACTAAAACCAAAACCGCAAATCAGTAGGAAAAAGGGAAACAATGAGTTTCTAAAGTTAGCTGTGTTCCTCTGGGTCTCAGAGTTTTATGCTTGAGCTAGCAGGACTATTTTCTGGCTATAGTGCTTAAGCAAGAAAAAGGAGAGGAAATAGGGTCAATAGCTCCTGAACGCATCCTAGCGGTCTCGGGGTCCATGGCCCTCCCTGATCCCTAACGCTCAGTGGGCTTCCGTGGTCGGCTTCCAACACTGCCTGGGAGATGGAAAGGATCCAAGCCTGCCTAAGCTCCTAGTAACACAAGGGGTTACCAACCACAAACCTCACTGCAGATCCAGAGGCAGCCATATGACCCAGCTCCAACCCTACTCAACTGCAATTCTGGAGGTAATCTTATCAACCCAGGGACCCCAAAGAAGAAAGTCTTTATCTGCCAAAACTAGTTTGTAAAGACTGAAGGAGGTATTTGCTCATCCACATGCACAAACACCAACATAAGGCTATATGAATAGTAAAGAATCAGACAAACATGACACGATCAAAGGAAACTCATAAAGCTCCAGTAACTGACTCCAAATAAATAGAGATCTACAAATCATCAAAGAATTCAAAATGATCATCTTAAAGAAGTTCGTGACTCATAGGAAGTGGGAAAAGGAATTCAATAAGATGCAAGAGAGCACAGATACACAATTAAACAAAATGAAAATAAACAATGCATGAACAAAATTAGAAGTTTAATGAAGCAAAAAAAAAAAACAAAAAAAAAACTGAGAGTGGTGGCTCACACCTGTAATCCCAGAACTTTTGGAGGCTGAGGTGAGAGGATTACTTGAAGCCAGGGGGTCAAGACCAGTCAGGGCAACTTGGTGAGACCTCATCTCTACAATAAATCAAAAAATTAGCTGGGCATGGTGGCTCGCACCTGTGGTTCCAGATACTTGGAAGGTTGAGGTGGAAGAATTGCCTGAGCACAGCAGGTCAAGGCCGTGGTGGCCATGAACATGCCACAGCACTCCAGCCTGGGCAACAGAGTAAGACTCTGGGGAAAAAAAGAAGTTTAATGAAGCAACAGAAATAAAAAATAATAATAAAAAATTTAAAAAAAGAACCACACAGCCGGGCTCGGTAGCTCAGCCTGTAATCCTGCATCTTTGGGAGGCTGAGGTGAGTGGATTACCTGAGCCTGTGGGTTTGAGACCCGCCTGGGCAGCAAGACCTCATCTCTACAATAAATCAAAAAATCAGCCGGGCGTGGTAGTGCATGCCTGTAATTCCGGCTACTTGGAAGGCTGAGGTGGAAGGATCACCAGAGCCCAGCAGGTCGAGGCTGCGGTGGCCAAGAGCAGCCACTGCACTCCAATCTGGGCAACAGAGTGAGACTCCAACTCAAAAAAAAAAAAAAAAAAAAGAACCACACAAAAATTATGGAACTGGATAATATAATAATAGAATGAAAAAAGTATAATAGAGAGCTTCCACAATGGACTTAATCATGCTTAAGAAATAATTAATAAACTTGAAGATAGATTATTTAAGTTAGCCAAATAGAACAGCAACAACAAAAAAGGAACAAAAAGAGCAAAGAAAGTATATGAAACCTATAGGACACCATCAATTAAATGGGTATATGAATTATGGAAGTATCATAAGGACAAGAACAAGGGACAGAAAGCTTAAAATTTCCCAAATATCGAGAGAGATATATGCTTCTGAATTCACGGAGTTCAAAATATCCCAAGCAATATCAGCACAAACTAATATATTCTGAAACAAACTATCATCAAATTATCAAAAGTCAAAGACAAAGACTCTTGGAAACACCAAGGGAAAAGAGGCTTGTTATATACAAGAGAATCACCATAGGGCTATTAGCAGAAATCTTGCAGACCAGGAAGGAGAGAATAATATATTCAGAGTGCTGAAAGAAAAAAAAAAAAAAAAGAATATTATGCCTAGTAAAACTGTCCTTCAGAAATAAAGGAGATATAAAGACATTCTCAAACAAACAAAAGCCAAAACAGTTCATCACTACTAAGTCACTAGACCTGCCTTATAAGAAGCTAATGGGAGTCCTTTAAGTTGAAACTAAAAGATGTTAAATAACAACATGAAAACATATAAGAGTATAAAACTCACTAGTAAAGGTAAATATATAATCAAATGTAGAAACTCTAATACTGTAATAATGGTGTGTAAATCACCTTTAACTCTAGAATAAAAGTTAAAAGGCAACAGTATTGAAAATAACTAATGCTACCACAATTTGTTAATGAGCACACAATATAAAAAGATGTAAAGGGTGACATCAATAGCATAAAATGTAGGGCAAGGAAAAAGAAAACAGAAAGTTTGGTACATGATTGAAGTTAGGCTGTTATAAGTTTAAAATAGAATATTGTATCTATAAGATGTTTTATGTAAGCTCCATGGTAGCTACAAAGAAAAAAACCTTTAATAGGTACTCAAAAGAAAAAGAGAAAGGAATCAAAGCTACAAAAGTCAATGAATCACAAGGGAAGATAGTACGAGAGAAAGAAAGGACCAAAGAAACTACAAGAGAGTCAAAAACAATTAACAAAAGGGAAATAGTAAGTACTTATCTAACAATAATTACTTTATGTGTAAATGAATTAAGTTCTCAAATCAAAAGACAGAGTGGCTGAATGGATTTTAAAAATCAAGATCCAACAATGTGCTGTCTACAAGAGACTCACTTTGGCCTTAAGGATACATGTAGGCTAAAAGTAAGGGTATGAAAAATGATATTCCATGCAAATAGTAACCAAAAAAGAGCACCAGTGGCTATAGCTATATCAGAAAAAATAGACTTTCAGTCAAAAATCTATCACAAGAAACAGAAAAAGTCACTATATTTATCAAGAAAATATAACAATATATTTGCATGCAACATTGAAGCACCTAAACATAAAAAGTAAATATTAACAGAATTGAAGGGAGAAATAGCAATACAAAATAATGTAGAGGAAGCCGGGCTCGGTGGCTCAGCCCGTAATCCCACGCCTTTGGGAGGCTGAGGTGAGTGGATTGCCTGAGCCCACGGGTTCGAGACCTGCCTGGGCAGGTGAGACCTCATCTCTACAATAAATCAAAAAATTAGCTGGGCATGGTAGCGTGCGCCTGTAATTCCAGCTACTCGGAAGGCTGAGGTGGAAGGATCGCCGGAGCCCAGCAGGTCGAGGCTGCAGTGGCCGGGAGCAGCCACTGCACTCCAGTCTGGGCAACAGAGTGAGACTCCAACTCAAAATAATAATAATAATAATAATAATAATAATAATAATGTAGAGGACACCAAACCCCACTTTCAATAATAAATATATCATTCAGACAGGACTCAATAAGGAAACCCCCAAATTAAATAACAAAATAGACTTAATGGACTTAATGGACATATACAGAACATATCACCCAACAGCAGCAGAGTACACATTCTTCTCAAGTGCACATGAAACATTCTTCAGGAAAGACCATATGTTGAGCCACAAGACAAGCCCGATACATTTAAAACAATTGAAATCACCTCAAGTCTCTTTTTTTTTTTTTTACCACAATGGTATAAAACTAGAAATCAATTAAGGAAGAATTTTGGAAAATTTACAAATACATGGAAATTATGCAACACATCCTTGAAGAAAAAATGTGTCTAAAAAAAGACCAGAAGAAAAATAAAAAACCTATTTGAGACAAGCAAAAATGGAAACACACCCTGTCAAAACTTACAGGATGCAGTAAAATCAGTCCTAAGAGAAAAGTTTATGGTGATAAAAGTGTATGTTAAGACAAAAGAAAGGATGATTAGACAGTTCACAAAGATGACAAATGTGAGAGTCTCTGTAAAAGTAGTGTCCATAAAGACTCTGTGTGAGTGGTTGTGTGCCAGTGGGTGAGTGAAAGTCCGTCTGAGGGAAGACTCAGGTTCATGTACCCAGGGCTCTCCTCCAGAGGTGACTGCAATCACCACCACCCTGAGATTTGAGACCCGGGTACACAGGATCATCTGCCATTCTTGGGCCCTCTTGAGAGGAAGCAGCAAAGAATAGTTGCTCCTAACAACCTGGCACCCAGCCCATGCCATTATCTGCAGCAGCAGACCAGGCATGAGCAGGAGGAACTGTGGAGAAGACAGATTATGGAAAACTGGAAATCCAGAACAAAGGCCCAACATCAATGACGAGATGCTGATGGGTGCCATCTTCTCAGTCCAGGACTGGGCAGAGACCTGGATTGCCCCACCCACCTGTATTTGCCTACACAAAGTAGGTATGAAAGAAAAAAATCCTAAAGGCAGCAAGAGAGAAAGGTCAGACAACCTACTGGGGAAGACCAATTAGAACAGCAGCAGACTTATCTATAGAAGCACTTCAGGCTAGGAGAGCTTGGAGCCCAATCTTTAAAGTTCTCAAAGTAAAAGAGTTTTAACCAAGAATTACCTACCCAGCCAAGGTAAGTTTCATCAGTGATGGAGAATTAAAATCCTTCCCAGACATTCAATCCCTAAGAGTTTATGCTGCCTCAAGACCAGCTCTACAAGAAATACTTAAGAAAGTATTAAACACAGAAGAAAGGAAAAAAAGAACAACAGTGACCTTCCCAAGAATGCAGGAAAAAGATTGAAAACACACATGAATCAACCCCAAAATCAAAAGAAAGACAACAAGCAAATAAACAAACAAACAGCAGCAATAACAAACTCTATAAGAACTTCATGACAGGGATAAGCTCTCACAACTCAATAATGAGCCTGAATGTGAATGGACTAAATTGACCACTGAAAGACATAGAATGAAAAATTGGATAAAATATCATGATGCAACAATATATTATCCCCTAGAGACTCATCTCACCAGAAAGGACACTCACAGACTCAAAGTATGAGGATGGAAAATAATATTCAGGTGAACAGAACACAAAAGAAAGCAGGAGTTAAGATCTTAATATCAGACAAAATACCCTTTAAGCTATTAAAATTTTAAAAAGATATGGAAGATCACTACATAATGATAAAAAGTTCAATCTATCAACAAGAAATATCCAACCTAAACATATATGCACCCAACATAGGATCACCAACTTTCATAAAGCAGCTTCCAGGTAAGCTTAAAAACACTATCATAGCTGGGGTCTTAAACACCCCACTAACAACCCTAGACAGATCATCAAGACAAAAAGTCAACAAGGAGATCTGGAACCTCAACGTGATGCTTGACCAAACAGACTTAATCGGTACCTACTGAACACTCCACCCAACAACCACAAAATAGACATTTTACTCATCATCACATGGAACGTACTCTAAGATCAACCACATCCTTGGTATAAATCAAGCATAAACAAATTCTATAAGATTGAAATTCTGCTATGCACCTTCTCAGACCACAGTGGAATAAAAATAAATATCAACACCAACAAATTTCCCCCAAAACCCACAAAGACATGGACACTAAACAGTATGATGCTAAACAACTCCTGGGTCAACACAGAAATCAAATAAGATTAAAAGACACCTGGAAACAAATGAAAATGAAGAAATATTTTACCAAAACCTCTAGTATGCCATGAAAACAGTCCTAAGAGGGGAATTCATATCTCTGCGAACACACATGAAGAAAATGGAAAGATCACAAGTTAACAGCCTAACAATTCACCTAAGAAAGCTGAAAAGGCAAGACCATCAAAACCCTAACTTCAGCAGAAGAATCCAGATCACCAAAATAAAAGCCCAAATTTGAGACACAGAAGACAAAAAATATAATACAAAAGATAAATGAAACCCAAAGCTGGTTTTTGAAAGGATGAACAAGACTGATGGACCTCTAGCTAAACTGATCGAGAAAAAGAGAGAAAAAGCCCAAATAAACAATCCACCTACTGAGAATACACCCAGAGGAACTCAAATCACTCTATGAAAAAGAAAACTGCACATGCATTATTCACAATAGCAAAAACATGTAACAAACTATGCTTCCCAATGAAAGAGGACTGGATTTTAAAAAATGTGCCTATACACAATGGAATATCATGTGGCCATAAAGAAGTACAAAATTATGAACTTCGCAGCAACTTGGATGAACTTAAAAGCTATAATACTGAGTGATCTATCACAGAAACAAAGAACCGAGTATCACATGTTCTCACTCATGAGCAGATCTTGAACTATCATAATACTGTAAGAAAGGGATTGGCAGTATTGAGAAACTGCCAGAGGAGGGGGAGTACACCTCATCATAAGTGTACTTGCATAATGAGCATTTGTATACCTAATCCTGAATTGTACCCCACATATTTAAAATAAAAATTAAAAAGAAAAAAGAAAGATCTCAAATAAACAACCTAACTTTATACAGTACATCAAGGAACTAAAAGGGCAAATTAAACCCAACATTAGCAGAACAAAGGAAGTAACAAAGGTTAGAGCAGATATAAATGAAATAGAAACTAGAAAAACAATAAAAAAGATAAATTGAGTTAATTTTTTGAAAAGATAACGAAATTGAGAAAACTTTAGCTAGACTAACTAGAAAAAAAGAGAGAAGACTCAAATCAATAAAATAAAAAATGAAAGAGGACATGTTACAACTGATATCACAGAAATATCAAGCTTTAAGACTATTTTCAGGGATCATTCCAAGAAAGGAGATAACATCAGTAATAGAAAACCATTCAACAAAGAGAAGCCCAAGACAAGATGGCTTCACAGGTGAATTTTACCAAAAATTTAAAAAATTAATGCCAATCTTTCTTCAACTTCCAAAATATTAAAGAGAAAGAAAATATTTACAAACTGATTTTACAAATCCAGCATTACTCTCATATCAAAGCCAGATATGGATACTACAACAAAATGCATGCCATACTGGAAACTAAATTCAAAAACACATGAAAAGAATCATATATTATGATAAATGGAATTTATCTCTAGGATCCCAGTTGGTTAAACATGTAAAAATCAACAACTGAGACACACTATCTAAGCAGAATGAAGGATAAAAATAATGTGATCATTTCACCAGATGCAGAAAAGCATTTGATAAAATTCAATATCCTTACATGATTAAACACTCTCAACAAATAGGCACAAAATAAATGCATCTCAACATAATATGAGCCAAACATGACAAACCCACAGTCAATACAGTCAACGATAAAAAGTTGAAAGTTTTTCCTAAGATTACAAATAAAACAAGGTAACCATTCTCATGACCTCTATTCAGCACAGCATTGAAAAACCAAAACAGAGCAAGAAAAAGAAACAGAAGCCATCCAAATAAGAACAGAAGTGAAACTGTCTCTGTTTACAGATGACATGATCTTATATACTAAAAAGAAAACCCTGAAACCCCACTAAGAAAAACTGTTAGAACTAATAAACAAATTCAGCAAAGTTGCAAGATAAAAAATCAACATACAAAAATTAATATCACACTCTCTGAAGAAGAAATTTTTTAAAAATCCCATTTATAATACTATCAAAAAGAATGAAATACTTAGGAATAAATTTAACCAAGAAGGCGAATGACCTGTATACTGAAAACATTGATGAAAGGGATTGAAGAAGATACGTGTAAATAAAAGATGTCCCATGTTCATGGATTGGAAGAATGATTATTGCTGAAATATCCACACTACTCAAAGTGATCTATGAAATTCATTGCAACCTCTGTCAAAATTTCAATGGCATTTTTCACAGAAGTAGAAAAAAATGTTCCTAAAATGTATGTGAAATCATGAAAGACCAGTCTTGAGGGAAAAAAAAAAACTGGAGGCAGCTCGCTTCCTGATTTCAAACTATACATATTACAAAGTTACAGTACTCAAAACAGAATAATACTGGCCCCCAAACAGATACATAGACCAAAGGAACAGAATAGAGATCCCAGAAATAAACCTATGCATATATGGTCAACTAATATTTAACAATGGTGCCAGAAATACACAATGGGGAAAGGATGAATAGTGTCTTTCATAAACAGTGTTAGTAAAACTGAATATCCACAGGCAAGTGAATGAAGTTGAACCCTTTTCTTACACACTACCTAAAAATTAACTCAAAATGAATTAAAGACTTAAGTGTAAGACCTGAAACCATTAAGGTCTCAGGAGAAAACATAAGGAAAATACTCCTTAATGTTGGCACAAGCAAAAAATAAAAAATAAATAAGTGGGTCTATATCAAACCCCAAAGCCTCTGTACAGCATAGGAAAAAATCAGCAAAATGAATAGGCAATCTACAGAATGGGGGGAAATATTTGTAAACCATATATTGAATAAGGGGTTAATATCTAAAATATATCAGGAGCTACTCATACAACTCAAAAGAAAAAAAAAGAAAGAAAGAAAAAGATTTTTAAAATGGACCAGAGATTTAAACATTTTTCCAAAGAAGAAATAAAATGACCAACATGCATATGAAAGATACTCAACATCACTAGTCATCAAGAAAATGCAAACAGATATCACCTCATACCTGTCAGAATGGATATAATTTTAAAAAACAAAGCTTAGCAAGGGTATGGATAAAAAAGGAACATTGTTGGTGAGACTGTAAATTGTTACAGCCATTATGAAAAACAGTATACAAAGGGGGACCCAAAAAACTGCAGAATTTACTTATTAAAAATTGTGTATTTATTCTTATATGCTTAGACTCCAGTCACCTTTCAGGTACTCTTCATTTGATGTAATACACCTATTGAGATGATTTTTCCACTGCTCAAAACCATTTTTAAACTCACCAATTTTGATCACTTTTAGTGCTTCTGCTTTGTTTGGTTTCACCTCTTCCATATCGGCAAAACGTTTCCCTTGGAGGACTTTTTTCATCCAGGGAAGCAAAAAAGTTGTTCGGTGTGAGATCAGGTGAATAGGGATGGTGGGGTATAGGGGTCATTGGCTGTTTTTGTTTAAAAAAAAAAACTGCTGAACACTCAGCATAGTGTGGACAGGTGCACTCGTAGATTATGCAGCAAGAAATAGGCAAATGCATTGAATCTCAAAAAAAAAAAAAAAAAAAAATTCACTGAAGCTGAATGCAGTCTCTCACACCAATGTTAACTGATGGGTTCCTAGAACAGTTACCTAGCAGGGGAAGCCTGAATGACAAGGGGCCCACTCTCCAAAAAATAATTCCAAGTTTTTTGGATTGCCCCCTAATATATGTTGCATGCGTGAGCGCACACACACACACACACACACACACACACACACACACACACACACACACACACTGGAATACTTACAATGCTATTTATACATTGTTTATAGAATGCAATATTTTTCAGCCATAAAAAGAAGGATATCCTGCCATTTGGAGCAACATAGTTGAACCTGGAAGATATTATGCTAAGTGAAATAAACCAGACCTAGAAAGATGTCTGTATGATCTCATTGTATGCGGAATCTAAAAAAATCAAACTCACAGAAGCAGACAGTAGAATAGTTGTAGTCAGGGGCTGGTGCATCAAGGAAATGGGGAGTTGTTGGTTAAAGGGTACAAACGATCAGTTACAAGATAATAAGTTCTGGGAATCTAAAGTACTGGATAGTGACTATGGCTAATAACACTGTGTTGTTTACTTAACATATAATAAGAAAGTAGATCTTAAGTGTCCTCACTATACACACATACACACACATGATGGTAACTATATGTGGTGATATATGCATTAATTAATTTGATTGTGGTAATAAGTATGCAATGTAATTTACATCAAATCATCATATTATATACCTTGAATATATACAATTTTATGTCAATTATTTCTCAATAAAGATGAAAAAAGTAACAATAGTAAATTTGCATCATGATTTGTGAATAACCTACTTCAAACTTTCTCGAGAAGAGAAAATAGTAAAAGTTTGAATATGCAAAAAAGCAATGGTTCAACTAATTCCCTCAATAAGTTGGACTGGAGATATTGAAAGAAAGAAGCAACATTTCTTGAAAGTTTGTTTTAAATATTTAGGTACGTCCTATTTGAAGTCATTGCTTAGAAAAATTCTATCACAAACCCAAAACAAGTAAAAAAAATGTTTTAAGAGTGGATAACGTTACTTACTTCAGCATATAAAAATCTAATTTTCAGCACTGTTGTACAAAATCATATAGTCCATTTTGGACTATTTTGGGAGTTACAAAATAACTATTTTATTTTTGTTATGTTTATCACTAATGGATTTGGGTATATGCACATACAGGAAACAGTAAAATTTAATAATATCTGCTAATATACTTAACATTATATTTCAAAAAATTAGGTTTACAATCTAAAATTGTTTTAATTTTATATAATGAATAACAGCAGGCTGAGAAGAATATTATATAGAGGTGGGATGGACTAAGAGTCAGGCTAAGAACATAGCACTGACATAACTTACACAGCACAAAAGAAAAAAAAACATGAATGTGTAGTGGTATTAAAAAGACTGAAAATGGTATAGTCCATAGGATAATATGAACTTTTTAAATTTTGTGATTTTTAAAAATAGTATTGATAATGTAGCTCTAGTCTTCATGTTGACTGTTACGTATATCTGCAGTACAAACATTCTGCTAAGGTCAAGACACCCTTATTCCACTGATTCTCTAGGCGTTACCAGGCATCTCAAATTCAACAAATCCAAACAGAGTTCAGTATCCTTAGTGCCAACCTTTCTGCTTCCCCCTGATTAATAGCAGCACAAGCCAGAAATCTGGTTCAAGGCCCTTCTTCTCACTCTTCAACTAACCAAGTCTGTTAACCTACCTCTGAATCGCTGCCAAATCCATCGTCTCCTTACCTGTTCCACTACAATCTTAGTTCTTTCTTTGTTCACCTAGATATTGTAAAAGCCTCTTAACTAGCCTTGCTACCTCTTGTTTTGTTCCGTCTCTCTAATCTCCATTCAGTGGCCAAATGATCTTTCTAAAATCTCTCCACTCTCTCCATCTCCTACAGGCTAATGTCCAACTTCCTTAGCATGGCATACATAATGGCACCTTTCATGATATGCTGCCAGCCTACCTGGCCAGCAAATCATGTATCTTCTTCTCCTCTTTCTCCCACCCAAACTGGGCATTTTATCAGTACTGATACAGTTTCTCAGAAACACAATGTTGCCACAGGTCTCTGTGCCGATGCACTTGAAGTTCCCTTCAGGCAACCTGTCAAACTCTTGCCAACCTAGCAGAATGGCACTGGAGTAGAATAGTCTGAGTCTGCAAACCATCGCTGTCATTTAGTAGCTTTGGGACCTTGAGTAAGTTTCTTAAACACTTTGCCTCAGTGTTACCATCTGTAAAATAGGACTAATAATAATAGTATTTGAGTTGTTATGAGAATTAAATAAGATAATGCTATAAACAATTTAAACAGTGTGTACCACGCAGTCGGTCCCCAGTTTGTATTATATCCTGGCATTTAGTATTGTTGTGACTGTCATTCAAGCCTGGATGCCACCTGCTCTGGGAACCCTAGCACCCCTCCCTGGGCCATCCACCTCCTACCTCTGCATCCTTTCTCTATCTTATAAACACTCATCTGGAGTTACTTTACTATGCTCACTCATTTTTATGTTATGAATTTGATGGGCTTGTTTTACTCTTAACAAAAAACAGAAAATGTTTCATTATAGCCCAGAGACCAATGCGCTAAAAAGTAATGAGAAAGTGGTGCAGGCTGTTTAGGAAATGATGCCCTGACAGGCTGACCATGCCATCTCCTTCATAAAATGGCATTGAGAGCACCCTGGAAACTCATTTAAAATCTCACCAGGCACCATGCTGAGGGGCGCTCAAGACAGCTGCCTTCAGGATGGGCTCAGCCTCTCTGGACTACAGGAAAGGGAAGGCCACTGTTCTTTGGAAGAACAAAAGGTTTCATTTTTGACATGTCATAAATTAATATTTAGGGCTGAATATTAGAATGGTTTACTAAAAAAATACGTATCATGCTTCTAGATCAAATTCCAACCTAATCATGTGATCCCCTGTCCTTCACTGTGGTTCTTTTGGACAGTTCAAATTGACAGGGACAATGCTAAATTCCTGCAATACCAGCACTTTGGGAGAATTGCTTGAGTCCAGGAGTTTAAGACTGACCTGGACAACATAGCGAGACTTTGTTTCTGGGAAAAAAAAAAAAAAATTAGCTGGGCATGGTGGCACATGCCTGTAGTCCAAGTTATTCAGGAGGCTGAGGCAGGAGGATCACTTGAGCCCAGGAAGTCAAAGCTGCAGTGAGCCATGATTGTGCCACTGCACTACAGCCTGGGTGACAGAGTGAGACCCCAACTAAAAAAATTAAATTAGTAGGCTCTGAGTAAGGCAAATTATCCTCCATACTTCCATTGTGTGGCTGGGTCTCATCCAGTAGGTTGAAAACCTTCGTGAAAAAGATTGATATCCCCTGAGGAAAGGGAATTCTGCAAGTAGATTGCCTTTGGACTCAAGCTGTAACATTAACTCTCCCGGATCTCTAGCCTGCTGACGTGCCTTGCAAATTTTAAACTTGCCAGCCTGCATCATCATGTGAGCCAATTCCTTAAAATCTTTTTTCTTTCCTCTCATCTCTTTTCTCTTCTCTTCCTCTCCTTTATTCTTTTCTCATCTCTTCTCTTTCCTTGTTTTTCTTCATGTTCCCCAAATATTCATCATCCTTCAAGGCTCAGCCCAGGAATCACCTTCTCTTGAAAGTCTTCCTTAACTATTCTCCCAGATCATCAGGAGGATTTAGGTATCCACTGGGTACAAGTGTCTAATATGGACTGTAATGACTAACTTTATAATCTCTCTTGACCACTAGATTATGAACACCTTGAGTGCAAGGACTGCTTCTGTCTCTGCTACAAAATCTGATGATGGATGGATGAATCAACAGTTGAGTGAAAGAACAGTTAAAGAAAGTCACGTTATGGCTTGCCTTTGTCCTAGGAAATTTCTAATAGCAACTCATAACCTATTTCCAGCACAATGGTGTAAGTCAAGTTCTCTCGCACTTTTCTTGATTATATTCAACCTTTTATTCAGTAAGCATTTGTAGAAAGCCTATTATGTGCCAGGCTCTTTACTAGGAGAAGCGTGTAAAGATGAGTAAGATCCAATTCTTGCTTTTCAGGAAGTCTGGGGAAAGATCAATACATAATGGGTATCTGCGAAACAACTCGGGGAGACCATTATTCAGGAGAAAAAGAGCAAGGAGGGACATTATATGAAAATTCCAGGGAGGCTATTAATAACTTGAGGTGTGCTGAAGAAGTCAGATGACTGCTCAGCATTACCAGTGGGTAAAGTTTTAGCCAAGAAGTAGAAAGAGATAAAAGAGATGTGTGAGACTTGCCAAGGGTCTTAAACTTTGTCCTACAGGTATGCAGGAAACACTGAAGGTTTTAAACAGGGGTTGGATGTGATCAGAATTGCTCTGAAAGACCCCTCAGATGACTGGGGAGACAATGGACTTAATGAAGAACAGGAGGGTTAAGAAGGCAATAGCAATGGGATAGATAAGGGATGACTGCCCGAGCGAGTTCAGAGGCAAGATAATGAGAGAGAGATTCAGGGGGTAAAAACCTGGCAGGTTTTGATAACTTACTGAATATGAAGGGCGAATTTGTTACCTATTGCCGTTTAACAGTTTTACCATAAATATAGTGGCTTAAGACACATACATTAATTATCTTACCAATTCTGTGGGTCAAGAATTCATGCCCAGCTCACTTGGCCTCTGCTAAGGGTCTCATAGGCTCACGTAGGCTGTTGAAAGAATTCACTTCCTTGCAGCTATAGAACTGAGGATTTCAGTGTCTGTTAGCCAGAGGCTGCCCTCAGTTCCTTGCTATGTGGGGTTCTCCGGCATGGCCTCTTGCTTCCTCCAAGTCAACAAAGGAGAGAGACTCTAGCAAGACAGGTGTTACACTCCTATGTAACATAACCACACATAGCCCTTCACCTTTGTTGTATTCAATTGTATTTCTGTATTGTATTGTATGCTATTGTATACTGTATTGTATCATATTTCTAAATAGATTTAGAAACTTGCTCCATGGCTGACAAAAATTTACCTGTCCTTGTGTCCTTAACTGGTCTCCAGAGGGCAGCAAAGAGTCATTTTTACTTGTCATTCTACCAAAAGGGTATACAGTACTTTGGTCATATTTTCAACTCTCTTCCATTCTTTCTTATGACTAAGCCTTAACAAACTGGGTGGCCAAGATTAGAAAGGCTGTCTGAGGTCATGAATCAAAGCAAGGCAAACAAGCCAAAAGGGAGATTCAAATAATGACCTTAATTTAATTTAATATAAACAATTTTTTAATCAGATAAGCCAACTAACCACAATTACTGCACTGTTGGTGAACCATATTTAACCAACACGTTAATGTTTTTTTTAAAAAACCTGATGAGTATAAAGAACGCAATCCTTTCATAGCTTTCTACTCCTAGGATTATGAAAAGTTTAGGCCAAAATTGATATTCTCTCAAAGGAAGGCCCTCTAAAAAAAAGTTGTATTCATTATTCAGCCATATTTTTTGAACAGTTGATACACATTAGAAATAGACCAGTGTCCTGGAAATAATGAAAGACACAAAGAAATATAAAAGCATGTTTTTAGAAGTCATAGAATTCTGATCCTTCCACTGTCAGCAACAAGAATTCTGGATAAGATGGATTAAATGAATTTTGTGAGCTGAAAAGAAAGCAAGGGATACTTAGATCAAGATTAAGTGAATGCAGAAACCTGGAGAAGTATGCAGAACACTGAATCTGGCCTTTGCTTCTAGGGCATTGCTAAACCAGGTAAACTTGAGCTTTAGTTTGCAACTTTTTATAGAGCACAGAGAAGAGACAACACCTATGTCTTCCTCAGAGTGGCAATTCTAAATAATGGGAAACAATCCCATTAAACTTGGAGCATCAGAGGACCAACCTTTCAGCGTAAGAATGAACTAGAAGTAACCCCTTGAACCCTGCACACACTCTCACTCCTCTGTACTGGAATTGGCACCTGTCTAGAAACTAGAAACTAGTTCTAAGTACAGGGAGTTAGAGGGGTAGGGGAGACCCTCCTCTGAGAGTTGACAATCACAAGGTGGCCCACACAATTTGCAGCCCAAGCTTGTACATCTGAGTCTAAAAAATATCTCAAACTGAGAGGTAGGTTTAAGCGGTCACAGGCCCAGGAATCTCACAGAAGCAAACACAAATGTTCTCTAAAAAACCCCACTTCTCTTCCAGGCCTCGGATAATTCCCACAGAAATAAGAGTTCACAGTCAAAAATCATGAAACTCAAAAGAAAGTGACTTACCATGAGTGACAGCCAGCACTTATCAGACCCTCAAAAATGAAAGACATGAAAAATGTGAAACACAAACTACAGGTCAAGTATAATTAAATATGTTTATACAAATAACAGAACTGAAATTATGAGCAAAGGACAAGAACCATAACACACACACACACACACACACACACACACACACACACACAGGCAAAGCGTGTCCTCTTGTTATAAGTAATGCAATAAATTATATTTAAAAACTTAGTGAAAATGGATAGTAATAATAAGACAATGTATACAGTAGGGTTAAAAATGGAGGATTAAAATCTATGAGAACAATGAGATACATATTATTAAGTCCTTATTCCAACCAGTTTTTTAGTTGTTTAAATAAAATGCACAAAGCCTTAAATAAGCATCTTACTATAGCTGACTCAAAAGGAATAGAAAACCCAAATAATCTTATAATCACTAAGGAAATTGAATGAGGACTCCAAAATATATCAATCAATCAGTCAATCAATCTGTTCGGGCCTAGCTGGCTTCTCTGGAAGTCTAAATATTTGAGAAAAAAATATCTCCAATCTTTTAAAAATGCCTCCAAAAACCAAAATGGGAATGACATCCCCCAACTCATTTTGTGAAGCTAGCATAACCCTGATACCAAAACCCAACAAGGACAGTCCAAGGAAAGAGAAGTACAGATCACTTCACTGATGAAAATAGATTTAAAATATTCTACACAAAATATTGACACAGGAAATTCAGCAACATATTTCAACAAGACAGTATATTGGGTTTATACAAGAACAGCAAGGTTGATTTAAGATTTTAAAAAATCAATTAAATTCACCACATTAATAGATTGAAGGAAAAAGCATATGATCTCCCAATAAGTACATAAAACCCCACATTTCATAAAATTAAAAATCTACTCATGATTTTTAAAAAAGTCTCTTAGCCAAAGAAATGGCCTGATAGTATCTACAGCAAACATTATGCATAACATTGAAACACTATGTTTATAAGATCAAATATAAGATAAGGATGCTTGCTATCACTGCTTTTCTTAAAATTGGACTTGATGCACTACTTATGCAGTAAGCAAAAATGAATGAATGAATGAATGAATGGTGTAAGAATGGAAAATGAAGTAATAAAAATGTAATTATTTTCAGTTGATATAACTGTTTATATAGAAGGTCCCAAAGAGTCTATAGAAAAATTACTAAAATAAACACAAGAGGCCAGGCGCAATGGCTCACCCTTGTAATTCCAGTACTTTGAGAGGCTGAGGTGGGAGGATTGCTTGAGCTCAAGAGTTCAAGACCAGTCTGGGCAACAGCAAGACCTCACCTCTACAAAAAAATTTTAAAAATTAGCTGAGTGTGATAACGCATGTCTGTAGCCCCAGCTACTCAGGAGGCTAAGGTGGAAGGATTGTTGGAGCCCAAAAGGTTGAGGCTGTGGTGAGTGGTGATTCCAGCCTGGAGAATAGAGTGAGACCCTGATTCAAAAAGATAAATAAGAAACACAAAAATCAAGAATCTGGGAAGATTATTGGTAACATAATATATATCAATCAACTGTGTTTCTATACATCAGTAACAGATAATCAGAAAATGTAATTCTTAAAATATAGCATTTGCAATGGCGTCAAACAGCATTTAGAAATAAATTTAATAGTGGGATTAACGGAAGTCAATATCTACCTGGAGACAGGGAGATACCCCTTATCAACAAGGGTACCTGAACAGTGCATATTTGTATACCTAACCCTTAACTGTACCCCACAATTTTAAAATAAAAAAGATGTCTTTAAAAAAATAAATTTAATAAAATTATGAAAGATCATTGTGGATGTAATTCAAAATTTTATTAAAATACATTTTTAAATACCTAAGTAAATAGAAAACTATACTACATATAGTATTAGAAGACTCAATATAAGAAAATATAATACATTTTCTCCCAAAATAATCTATAGTTTTATGAAAATCCTATAAAATTTCCATTCAGTTTATTTGTACACTATGGCAGACTTATTTTTAAATGTATATAGAAGATCAAAGAACCAAAAATGCACAAGTTCTTTCTAAAGAAAATAAGAGAACTTACCAGATACCTAAAATTACGTACTAATTTTAGTGGTATTGTCCACAAAAATAGATAATCTAACTAATGCAACATAACAAAATACTTCAAATCTTACCTACACACATACATAGAAACTTGAATCATGAAAGATTATTTTCAGTATGTTATCTTGTACCTTTGGATTTCCTTTATGAGGAGAAACAAATCTCTACTTTCCACCAATACTGAAAATTAATTCCAGTAAATTAAAGAGTGAAATGCAAAAGGCAATAATATGAAAGTTTTAGAAACCTTCAAAATGAAGCATTTTTTAAAAAACAAAGCCAAATCTAGAAAGTAAAACCATAAAAACAGTGAAAAGGCAAAGAATTGAGAGAATATATTTGCAACATGTGTAACAAATAAAAGAATAGTATCATATATATTTTTAAAGCGTTCCTATCAATCAATAAGAAAACAATACAATTAAAAATAAACTAGACAGGATCTTCACAGAATAGAAAAACTTAATGGCTACTTCATATATAAAAATGATCAATCTTATTAATAATAATAATTGGGGAAACACAAATCAAAGCCACAATGAAATTAAATTTCATGCTCACAAATTAGCAAAAATTAAGAAGTCTAACAATATCAAGTCAGTAAATAGGCACAATAACAGATATTTTTATATGCTGCTGAATGGAATAACTTTTATTATAACCACTTTGGAAGACTAGTTAGCATTTTCTAGTAAATAGGAACATATACATACACTCAACTCAACAATTTCACTCCTAGAAATATATTTTAAGAGACCATGTATGTACCTAACCCTGAATTGTACTCCACATCTCTAAAATAATAATTAAATTAGTAAAAAGTAGTTACAAATAAAAAAAATTTAAAAGAAAGAACCCTTGCACATAAGCTAGTTCATGAATATGCAGATCAAAACTATAACAGCAAAAAATCATTACAATGACAGATAAAAATACTTGGAATAATCATGCTATGGAATATTATATAACCAAAAAAATGAAGAAATAACAAATATATATATCAAGAAATATGAGTCTCAGGAATATGATTTTAGAACAAAAGACAAGTCAAGAAAAACACATACATACAATATTACTTTAAATATAGGGGACCCCAAAAAGCAGAATTTATTTATTTTAAAAATGAGTTTTTATTCTTACATGTTTAAACTTCAGTCACCTTCAAATACTCTCCATTTGATGTAATACACATTGAGACGCTATTTTCCACTGCTCCAAACAATTTTCGAACTCATCAATTGTGATGCCTTTAGTACTTCTGCTGTTTTTGTTTCACTTCTTCCACATTGGCAAAACATTTCCCTTTGAGGACTTTTTTCATCCACAGGAAAAAAAAATGCTGCTCAGAGCAAGATCGGGTGAATAGGGAGGATGGGACACGCGGCTCATGTTGTTTTGTTCAAAAACTGCTAAACACTCAGCATGGCGTGGGCAGGTACACTCATTAAATGGACAAATGTGTTGAAAAAGTTCTCCAAAAAAAAAAAAAAAATTCACTGAAGCTAAACTCAGTCTCTTACAACAACGCTGGCTGGTGCACTGATGTCAATATATAAAGTTTAACATGTAGCATGAAATAATATTTTACTTAAGAATGAAAGCTTTGTCTGGGCGCAGTGAAAAAAAAGCCTATAATCCTAGAGCTTTGGGAGGCCGAGGTGAGAAGATTGCCTGAGCTCATGGATTTGAGACCAACCTGGCAACTAGGTGAGATGTTGTCTCTACAATAAATTAAAAAACAAGCCGGGTGTGGTGGCACGCGCCTGTGGTTCCAGCTACTTGGAAGATTGAGGTGGAGGGACGGCCTGAGGCCAGTGGGTCCAGGCTGTGGTGGCTCCAGCTTGGGTGACAGAGTGAGACTCCAACTCAAAAAAAAAAAAAAAATTAAAAAAAAGAATGAAAGCTTAAATGCAAATAATAAAAATGAGGAGATTTATTAAACACAAAATGTATTGTTACGGCTACCTCTGAACAGGAAGGAGAGGTTGAACTGGGGAGGGGTCTACAGAGGATTTCAAATACACTAGTAATTTTTTTTTTTTTGCCTTAAACTAAACAGTTGTTATGTGGGCATTTGTTGTTTCATGAATCTTTATGACATACATATTTTATAAACATTCTTTCATCATTTGTTCCTATGTGGAACTTAATTAAGGAAATTTAAAATTATACAATTGTTATACATTCAGAAAGATTAAATCAAGTTTCTGGAAACAAAATATTTATATGTAACAAGATAAAAATCCACAAGTTAACCCTGCCCTTAAGGAATTTAACAAACAAAACCCTGGATTCTAACATATTCTTCCTTCTCCAGTCTTCTGCAATCAGCAATTTATCCAGCTGTTGAAGTAAAAAAAACCCAGGAGCTATCCACAATTCCTCCCTTTTGTTTCTCTCCTACAGCCAATCCACTGGCAAATGTTATTGTCTCTACCTTTAAAATGTATCCCCAATCCATCCCTGTTCTCTATCTCTACCTCCACTGCCACCATCCAGTCCAAACCACCATTATCTGTCACAGAGATGACTAAAATAATTGTCCACTGTTGTCTTAATCCATTCAGGCTGCTAACAGAATGCCATAGTGCACGGGTGGCTCAAAAACAATGGAACCTTATTTCTCTCAGTTCTGGAGGATAGGAAGTTCAAGATTAAATCTCCTGTAGAAGTAACGATTGGTGAGAGCCTGTTTTCTGATGCATAGACGGGGGATGTCTATCTCCGTGTCCTCACATGCAGAAGGAGTAAAGAAGCTCTCCAGAGTCTTTTTTAAAAAAAATTATTTATTTTTAATTATGAAGTTGTGGAGTACAGTTAAGTGTTAGGTATACAATTGCATTTCATTCAGGCACCCTGTTGATATGGATTTCCCCGTTCCCAGACAGATATTTGCTACTGTTAATCCCATCTCCCTCCCCCCCCATAGTTTCCCAGTACTGTCAATCATTTTCTTATAGTATTGCATTGGATGTTTAAGGTCCATTATATAAGTGAGAACATGTGATACTCGGATCTTTGTTTCTGTGAGAGGTCACTCAGTATTATAGACTCTAGTTCCATCCAGGCTGCTGTGAAATTCATGATTTTTTATGGCTGCGTAGTATTCCATCGTGTATATGTACCACATTTTTAAAATCCAGTCCTCTTTTGACGGGCAGCATGGTTGTTTTCAGGTTCTTGCTATTGTGAACAACGCTGCGATAAACATGCGTGTGCAGGTATCTTTTTTATAGAGTGATTTGTGTTCTTCAGGACAGAGTCTTTTTTATAAGGACATTAATTCCATTTATGAGAGCCCTGCCTCATGACCTAATCACCTACCAAAGGCCCTACCTTCAAACACCCTCAAATTGGGGCTTAGGATTGCAACATATGGATTTGGCAGGACACAAAATTCTGTCCATAGCAACTGGTTCCATTTTTGCCTTCCTGAAATCCATTCTCCTTGCAGCAATTGTAATCATCTTTTAAAAGTGCAAGTCAAACACAAAAAGATACCACTACATAATTGCAAGAAGAGCTAAAACTCTAAAAGACTACTAAAATCGAGTAAGTATGAGTGTGGGATAAGTGGAACTCTCATACACCACTGGAGGGAGTATAAATCGGTATGACTTTGGAAATACTTTGGCAACATCTACTACAACTGAAAATATGCATACTCTATGATTCAGCAATTCCATTGCAATATATATTCAACAGAAATGCATACACATGTGCATCAAAAGGCATGTGCAAAAACGTTCATAGTGGCACCATACTTTAAAACTCAGCACAAATATCACCTTCTCTGTGAAGCTTTCCCCAGGCACCCTGGCAGAAACAACTACTTCCCTGTGGTGCTCCCATAAATCCTGGTATTCATGTTTATCTCTTTACTTATCCAGTTGTACTGGCATGATTTGTTTATAATCCTTCCCCCACACTCATCCTCATCTTTGTAACTCCAGGGTCTGGCATATTTTAGCACACAGAATTCACTCAAGTGTTCATTAAATTGAATATGAATTTGCCTTACTTAAAGTAATTAGAGTCTAATAGTTTATGCAGTTGGTAGCTGCTTTGTCTTTGTTAAAGTATATATATTAGGTTGAACTATAAAAAATTGCTGATATTTGATGGTTTGGATTCCAAAAATGGCAATTTAATATGTTTCAACATAACAAATATTGGTAACGGTTACAGATGCTTAAGGGCACTTTATCCTAGCTGAAATCTGCAGTCAGTGGACAGGGAGCTACAAGCCTACATTCCAAGAATATAAAGGGGTAGAAGACATCTGCACCAGGGAGCACCATGAACATGTGAGGGTGTTTATAGATCTAACAACCACTGATAATTGCACTTACAATGGACCAGGCACTATCCTTTGTGCTTCAAAGGTCAACCCTTTTCATTCTTAGTCTGTGCCAATAAGTACTATTTTGATAATCAGTTGACAGATGAGAAAAGCGAGGCAGAGATTCAGGACTTTGCCTCAGGTCACAAAGCAATTAAGTGGCAGAGCCAGGATTTGAACTCAAGTGGTTTGACTCTGGTGGGCTTGCTCTAGAACATGTACTGTGTTAACTCTCAACCATGATGCTATACTGTGCTAGCAGAAAACCATCAGAGAAATAATCTATCCTACACGTTTCTTTCTTTGCTTTTTGTTTTGTTATGTTTTTGAGTTAGGGTCTTGCTCTGTTACCCAGGCTGGAGTGCAGCGGTGTGATCACAGCTCACTGCAGCATCAACCTCCAGGGCTCAAGCAATTATACCACCTCAGCTTCCTAAGTAGCCAGGACCACAGGTGTGTACCACCATGTGTGGCTAATTTTTTAAAACAGTTTTTGTAGAGACAGGGATTCACTAAGTTGCCTAGGATAGTTTTGAACTCCTGGGTTTGAGCAATCCTTCCTGCTTGGCCTCCCAAGTTCTGGGATTATGGGCATGAACTGCACCCAGTCTATTCTACATATTTAATTGAGAAACTGGGTATTGGTGTGAGTATAAGAATACTGTTCCAGCTATCTACTGTTGCAAAACATATCTCCCCAAACATAGCAACACAAACCCAATTCTATTGTTGAATTCTATGAGTCAGGAAATTAGGATGGCCATAGCAGGGACCACTTATCTCTGCTGCATAAGGCCTGCAAACTCAGGTGGAAAAACTCCACATGGCTAATGGCTGGAGTCCTCCAGAGGCCTCTCCATTCATATTTTTGACACCTGGGCTGAGATGACTTGAAGGCTGGGCTCAGGTAAGCCTGGAGACTCCACACCTACATGTAGACCCTCCATATGACTTAAGCTTCTTCTAGCAAGGTAGCTAGATTCAGAAAGGGGGAATCCAGAGAGTAAACCTTCTGAGAGTATAAGGATGAAGTTGCAAGACTTCTTTCATCCTAGACTTAGCAGTCATGTAGCTTCACTTTTTCCACATTCTGTGCTTATAAGCAAGTCACTGCCATCAGCCCCAATTCAAGAGTGGGGAGTGAGACTCCACCTCTTGATGGCAGAGAAGCCAGGTAATGTTGCAAACGAGCAGGTGAGTGGGAGGTAGTGTCGTGGCCAACTTGGAAACACAATACGGCAGGGTCACAGAGATGTTGACAGAGCAACCCATCCTGGGATGTTTCTAGCTGCAAGTAACTGAATAAGTCAACTCACAGGCTTACGTACTGAGGGGTTATTACTCCATGAAATAAAAGAGCCAGAGGCAGAGCAAGTCCAGGGTTACTTTTGTTGTTCAATGATGTCACCAAGGACCCCATGCTTTCCATCATTTCACTTTGCTACCTCAGCACATCCATAGTGCCTCAGTGCTTGGTTTCAGGTGGGCTATAGCAATTACAAGTATCAGAAGGAGACATACCAATGTCAAGCAAAGAAAAGGAAGAATGCTTCCTTTCATGAGTCTCCTTCTTTCCTTCCCTCCCTCTCTTTTCTTTCTTTCTTCCTTCCTTTCTTCCTTCCTTCCCTCCTTTCTCTTTCTTTCTTTCTTTCTTTCTTTCTTTCTCTCTCTCTCTCTCTCTCTTTCTTTCTCTCTCTCTCTCTCCTTTTCCCCTCCCTCCTTCTATTCCTCCTTCCCTCCCTCTCTCTCTCTTTCCTTCCTTCCTTCCCTCCCTTTCTCTCTCTCCTTCCTTCCTTCCTTCCTTCCTTCCTTCCTTCCTTCCTTCCTTCCTTCCTTCCTTCCTTCCTTCTTGACAGGGTCTTATTCTGTTGCCCAGGCTGCAGTGCGGTGTTACAATCATAGCTTACTGCAGTCTTGAACTCCTGGGCTCTAGTGATCTTCCCATCTCAGTCTCCTAAGTAACTGGGAGTACAGGTGTTTGTCACCATGCCCAGCTATTTTTATTTTCAGTTTTTTGTAGAGATGGGGGTCTCACTGTTTGGCCAGGCTGGTCTCGAACTCCTGACCTCAAGCAATACTCCCACCACAACCTCCCTAACTGCTAGTCCTATAGGCGTGAATCACCATGCCAAACCATGAATCCCTTTTGATTAGGAAGAACAACCTCCCCTAAAACCTCACAGCCAATTCACACCTTCAGGTCCCACTGGTCAAGAATCTGACTATTCCCAGGCCTGTGTCATAGTCGAAAAGGAGGCTAGGAAAAAAAGAATCTAGCATGTTGGCTTCTGTAGTTGAAATTGAAAAGGAGTGAAGAGAATGTGCAGTGGGAAAAATGACAGCTGAGTAGACAGCCCCACTGTTTGCCACAGGTGAGGCATATGTTGAAATAGGAGATTATAACTATAAATACCAAAAGAAGCACAAAATCCTTTCAAAGTCTGAAAAGAACAATAATTAAAAGTATAGATTTTCCTACTGCGAAGGAGAGTGAAGCACCACATCTGGCAGATAGAAGCAGCCTCATCTTTAGAAAAGTTACTCCCTGAGGATGAGAGACCATTCACTGGGATTTACTACAGACCCCATGAATTCTCTTAGGACTACCTGACTTTCTCCTATCTAGCTTCATCCTTACCAAACAAATTTTGGACTACTTTGGTACTTGCCTAGGCATCTTGGATACCAGATAAGAATTTTCCAGTTTCTGGAAAGTTTTGTCACCATAATGCGTTATTTTTGTAAATTTAATGTGAACATGAATAGTCTTAGACCTGATCCCTCTAAGAGAACTTGAAAATAGGGGAAACAGACCTTCAAAACTAAAAACATAAACTAGGTACCCAAGGTGGGCCTCTTGCTCTCATAGGAACCGAAGCTAGCATCACCCAACACAGCACCCAAAACCCACCTTGTACATTCCTTTGATAACAGCTATGGCATCAGCTAACTGCTGATTGAAGCATTTTCTCATGTTATCCTCATTCTGCAACCAAAAATAAATACAATAAGCACCACAATATATTTTCCAAATATATATAAGCCACACTTACTAGGGAGGGACTCATGATGGTAAAATAAATAAATAAATTTTAAAATTGTCCAAATCATCACAATCTCTTGAAAACGTCAATTTATAATCATTTCTCCCACATAGCAGCTATTATAACACATTCACTTTTTATTTATACTTCACTAAAAGCAATATAGAGATCATGTGGATCAAATACATACAGATAATTCAAAAACTTTATTTCACTTTGCACGTCAAGTAAAGATTTTCAGTAGTGCCTTCCTGGAACTGCTTTTAAAAGTAGCAGAATCTATTTTGTGATTCCTATCTTTCCTGGTTCTCGTACTTTTTTAATGAGTTATGTTCATGAAAAGAAATCTAGAGTGGGTGAGCTAACTAGAGCCATTTTCTCATTAATCAAATAATTTGGTCATATCTGTTTAGAGCGGGAGTCCCAGGGCGTGGACCCATACCCTGTGGCCTATTAGGCTCCAGGCTTCACGGCAGGAGGTGAGCAGCTCCTCCTCCTGTCAGATCAGCAGCACCATTCGATTCTTATAGGAACGTGAACCCTATTGTGGGCTGTGCATGCTAGGGATCTAGGTTGCACACTTCTTGTGAGAATCTAATGCCTGATGATTCCATTCCAAAGGTGAAAAAAATTGTCTTCCACAAATCCTGTCCCTGATGCCAAAAAAGGGGGGGGCCACGGGTCTAGTTTCAGGAAAACGAGCTAAGGGCTCCCACTGATTCTGCATTATTGTGGGTTATATAATTATTTAATGATATATTGAAAGGTAATAATAATAGAAATAAAGTGCACAATAAATGCAACGTGCTTGAATCATCCTTAAATCATCATCCCCCTCTCCATGGAAAAATTGTTTTCCACAAAACCAATCTCTGATGCCAAAAAGGTTCGGGACCACTGGTTTAAAGTAACAATTAAAAATAGTACATGTTTTTTTCTGAGTCGGAGTCTGAGTCGGAGTCTCACTCTGTTGCCCAGGCTGGAGTACACTCTCACAGCCACCGCAGCCTCGACCTGCTGAGCTCAGGTGATGCTTTCATCTCAGCTTTCCAAGGAGCTGGAACTCTAGGCGCATGCCACCAAGCCTGGCTAATTTTTTGGTTTATTGCAGAGATGAGGTCTCATCGAGTTGCCCGAGCAGATCTCGAACCCCTGGAGCAGACAATCTTCTCACCTCCACCTCTCAAAGTGCCGGAATTACAGGCATGAGTCACCGCGCCCAGTGTGAAAGATAGCACATTTAAAAAAAATGCCCTTGATTCTGATATTAATTCTGATTCCAGCATGGAGTGTGAACAACAAATTGGCTTCAGAGTCAGATAGGATTGAATTTAAATATCACTATGCCCCTTACTATCTGTCTGACCTTAAGCAATTTACTTGACCTCGCCCAAGCTGTTCCTTTTTCTGTAAATCAGAGAGAATAGGATTTCCACTTCAGGATTTTGCGGGACTTAAAGGGTACATATATTTGAAGGGCTTAGCATGGTTCTTAGTATGGTGTGGTCAAAAAAGATAGGGCTTTTTAGTTTTATAGCAAGAAATAATAGTGATGCCTCTTCTTAATGACAGGTAAGTGTGCTACCCTGACTAAAGATTTTAGGAAATTCCTTCAAGCATCGATTTTTTATGTCTTTGGCTCCTACACAGCCATTAAAGCACACAGACAATCATATAAAATTGTGGTTAAGAGCAAGAACTCAAGAATCAAGCTTCCTGGACTAGAAACTAAGCTCTGCTGTTTTTAAACTAGTGACTTTGAGCAAGTTTTAATCTTTCATATGCCTCAGTTTATACACCTGTAACAGAGGGAAAATAATTGTATCTACTACATAAGGTTAGTGTAAGGATTAAATGATTTCACATACAAAGGACTTATCAAAGTTCCTGACACATAGCAAAGCTATATGTATTAATTATTCCATGAAACACAACCTATGTACATTTAATTGCCTTCATAGGTTATTAAATTCAAAACTGCACTACATATTCATCTAAGCACAAGATCAGTCCACATATAAAACAAAAGAAATATGAGAACGTTTACCTGTTGATAATGTTTTTCGACGTCTAGAATCCTGTCAAGTAAAACAGTGAAGAGATTTAAAGATTCCTCTTTAAGTCGGTCCTCAAACTTCAACTGAAGCAATTGTTGGAGGAACCCAAAATCCACCTGAAGTGATTTAAAAATCTAAAAGTTGAAAAAAACAGAACACATTATTGTAGAGAGTAAAGGCCCTCTGTGTAAAGATTCTAGCAAATTCTTTGGTTCTGCGTTTTTTTTGAGTTGGAGTCTCACTCTGTCGCCCAGACTGGAGTGCAGTGGCTGCTCCCGGCCACCGCAGCCTCGATCTGCTGGGCTCCAGTGATTCTTCCGCCTCAGCCTTCCAAGCAGCCGGAATTACAGGCATGCGTTACCAAGCCCTGCTGATTTTTTTATTTATTGTAGAGATGAGGTCTTGCTGCCCATGCGGGTCTCGAACCCGCGGGCTCAGGCATGGTTCTGTGTTTTTAATCTGTGCACCCAGCTTGGAGTCTGTCCTGACTTTTAAGACTACTTCTCAGAAATTGTATACTTCGAGAAATTCTAGTAATTCTATCCTTTAGGGGTTCAAAATGACAGTTAATTTGCCAAACGAAGATATGCTAATGGAGAAAGGGAAAGAAAGTTCCTAGCAGTTTCTTCCCATTCAGAATAAAATATCTATGCTAACAACCACCTTTTGTCATATTTTAAAGGTATAGATGTGGGGGGAGGCACACCTCATCAACAAGAGTACCTGCATAATGAACATTTGTATACCTAACCCTGAATTGTACCCCACATCTTTAAAATTAAACATGTTTAAAAAGGAATAAAATAAAATCAAATAAAGGTATAGATGTGAATTTCAGACCACAAAAGATGGACAAGAATCAACATTGGTTAACAATCTATTGGCCCAAGCATTTAAATATACATATATCCAGTGTGCTGACTAAGAACCATTTGTAATAATCAAAACATAATGTATTTTTAAAATCTCCCACCATCTATTTAAAATATATTCACCAAGTAATCTTCTCCTGCTATGAATGGAAACTTAAAAAAAATCCCATGACTTTTCTGTTCATTCTTGGGAACAGAAAATCCTGCTATTGCTCTAGACACCGCCTCAAAGTAGCATTTACAATATGTCTACTAAGAGTTAAAATACTTCCAACTTCATTCAAAAGTAAAATATCTCCTTGTACTCCAAGTTGAGTGCAGTATTGGCAGCTGCTTGTCTTTAGAGAAAAGTGTGTGATTTCCATGGACTACTACACAGCCATAAAATAGAATGACATCATATCCTTTACAGCAGTGTGAATGCAGCTGGAGACCATTATTCTATGCAAATTAGCACAGAAACAGAAAACATGCTCACATGTGGGAGCTAATCACTGGGTACACATGGACAGAAAGATGGAAACAACAGATACTAGGGACTCCAAAAGAGGAAAGGGGGTTAGGGTTGAAAAACTATCTACTAGGTACCATGTTCACCACTTGGGTGATGGGTTTAACAGAAGCCCAAACCTTAGCATCACGCAAAATACCCACGTAACAAAACTGCATATGTACTCCTTGTATCTAAAATTTTAAAATTAAAAAGTAAAATAAAATAAAATGTAAATTCATAGAAATAAAAAGTGTGTGATTCACTCTTAAGCTCTTTCAACTCCTCTCCAACATCCTAGTGGCTGTATCTCCACTGAGGATAAGGATAAGGTGGAATGGATAAAGGGGCATGGCTGTTCCAACCTGGTGGGATAGCTTCACCTTGAGCTGGCAGGGCAGAAGAATAGACTCTTCTTTCCTTGGGCACTGACATAGCCTCTCTAGAAATTCTGATTGTTGGAACCCTCTCTCTTGTAGATACATCTTGACTCAAGCAGATACTTCTTTACTCTGGGTGGTCATTTGCTACTCCTTCCTCAGTCCCTGTGAATCTGGAGTTCACCTCTTTCTTCTTCCTGCTCTTGGGGGGAGGGGTCCTCTGTCCTTCCAGACCACTCTACTGAACAGAACCCCAAATAATACCACATTGGTTCTCTCTCTGAGAGACATACAATTTATGGGAAACAATTACACATCCCTTATCCCCAACAACAATTTCATCTTTTCATCACAGCCTGTTTTAGCTCCCTTAAGTAAGAATCAAGCACCAGTCCTTTGTGTCATCCAATAAAAGTAAACATATTCAAGCTCCACAGAAGCCTGCCTCACTACCTTTGAGTCGAGGAAGATTGCTTCTGCTGCCCCTTCCCCTATAAGAACCATGCCAATAGTTCTTTCTAAAGAACAATCTTAGCAATTTTTCCTTTTTCACCTACTGACATACTTTTTTATTATCCTTGATCTGATCCAAGAGCTGAGAGTCATCCATCCGGTTTGCATATCCCCCTTACAAATTCTGTCAATGAGATTGAACTCACATTCAATTTGGAATTTGATACCTGGTGACTGGCACCTGGGAAGAAACCTATTTTAGTACTTTTTTGATATGTGGAAAGTTTTTTTCTGCAGATGATGGTATGAAGACTTTGAAAGAATAAGTGACAGTGTTTGTGTGGGGATCCCCACCCAAAAAAGAATCAAAGAGGAGGGACTCCAAAACCAGTATTAAGACTCTGAATAAACTTCTAGATCATCACTGAAACAAATATGCATGAGGCAGACTGCAAACAACCCAGCTAGAGATAAAATAATTAAACCAATAATTTGGGTTTTTAACCAAAAGACACACTTTGCAGTTTAAATCAAAACAAGCTAAAAGTGTGCTAAAACAAAAGCCTCAACAGTCTGTGGGGAAATATATACAAATCTAGAACATAACATTTACAACGTTCGCAATAGAATCCAAATTAGTTGATACACAAAAAACAGAAAAAATGTAATTCAGTCTCAAGAAAAAAAGAAGTAACTGTAACTAACCTCAATATTAACAAAATGTTGGAATTGTCAGGCAAAGATTTCAAAGCAATTATTATAACTATGCATTGTGAAGTAAAGAAAAATATGCTCACAATGAATAAAAAAATAGCAAATGTCAACAGAGAAATAAAAAGTATGATAAAGAAAACAAACAGAAATTCTAGAGTTGAAAAATACAATATCTGAACTTAAAACTTCATTAGAAGTATTTAATATAAGAATAAAGGTGAAAGAAAAAAGATGTGAACTTGTAGATAGATCAATAAAAGTGTAGAGATAAAAAATATTTTTAAAAATTTTGCAAAATGAACCAAGGTCAACAACTAGAGGTCTAACATATAAGTAATTGAAGTTGCAGAAAGAGTAGAAAGAGCAGGATAAAAAAAAGAAAGTATAATGGTCCCAAATCTCCCAGATTTGGTGAGAGACATGTAGATTCCAGAGACTGAGCAAACCCAAGGTGGATAAAAACATAAAAACCTCACCTAGGTACATAATAACATAATAAACTTCCAAAAATTAAAGATTAAAAGAAAATATTGACGGCAGACAGAAAAGAAACAACTACAAAGAAGGGAATAACATTTAGAAAGACTAATAATGAATGCTTTCTTATCAGAAACTATGGAAGCCAGGAGAGCAATTTTTAAATGAAAGAAACAAAGCAAAAACAAAAATTTGTCAACCCAGAATGCTATATTCAATGTAAAAATAATTTTAAATAAAGAAAACAGAAGTAATTGCCAAAATACTTACAGTATAAGAATTGCTAAAGAAAGTTCTTCATGCTAAAGAGAAAAATACAGGTTGCTGAAAGATCTTCAGGAAAGAATGAAGAACACTGAAAGTAGTAAATATCTAGGTAAATATAAAAGACCATCCTTTCCTCTTATTAGCTTAGAATTTATAGGTCCATCTAAAGAAAACATGATAGCTTGAATTTATAATGTATGTAGATGTAATACATATGACAAGCATAGTGTGAAACACAGAGAGGGTGTTAAATTGACCTACATAGTTGCAAGATTATTACATCTTGTGTGAAGTTGTACAATACTAAGGCTAAATACTTTATAATACTTATTGTAAGAAGGATCAAAGTATCTTTAGGAAGAATGACTTACTTGGAAAGATGTCTGAATACAGGAATTTGGTGAATGTGAGCAAATCTAAACAAACATTAACTGCATTTCACAGCAACCTGGATGGAACTAGAGTCTATAATACTGAGTGACCTCACACAGAAACAAAGATCAGAATATCACATGTTCTCACTCATATAATGGACCTTGTACATCCAATGTAATACTATAAGAAAATGACTGACGGTACTGGGAAACTATGGGGGGGAGGGGGATGGGATTAACAGTAGCAAATATCTGTCTGGGGCTGGGAAAACACCTCTTATAAACAGGGTGTCTGAATGAAACGTAATTGTACACCTAACCCTTAACTGTACCCCACAAAACTATAATAAAAATACTGATTAATAAAAAAAAAAAACATTAACTGCATACAATAATAATATATGAGCAAATCTAAACAAACATTAACTGCATACAATAATAATATAAATAATTAACTGCAACATCATTAGGGAAAAACAGCTGAAATGCTTGATAATAATAATATGTGAGACAGAAGGAAATGATTAGAGGTAAGGGTTCTATGTTTCTTGCAAAATTAGAAATTCTGGTCAACTGCTGACACTATAAAACCAGATAGGAATGTTCAAATTTGAGGATAACTAACATAAACAATAGTTAACTTAATTACTAGTAGAGGAGATAATAGAAACTAAATAAAATGTATCAGTTCAATGGAAAGTAGGGAAGAAAAAAAATATAGAAAAAAATAAGGTAACGAGAAACTACAAAAGAAGGTAGCAGAAAAATACAAATATATTAGTAATCACAGTTAATACTTATAGAATAAATTGACTGTTAAAAGAAATAGATTATTAGTTTGGATTTTTAAAAACAAACTGTGGAGAAGTGAGGACCAATGGGAGGCCCAAACTCTATCTGTACGATGACCACTTATATACTTAACCCTGAATTGTACCCAACATCTTTAACATAATACAAAAAATTAAAAAATAAAAACAAAATGTATAATTTATAAGAGACATGCCCAAGACATGACACATAACTTATGTCAATGTAGGAATGAGAAAGATCTATCAGGTGAACACTACCCCCAAAGAATGCTGATACAGACATATTACTATTGAACAAAATAGACAATATAGCAGAAAGTCTTATGTGTAATATATAATATGCATTTTAACAATTAACAAATATAGATTATTTTTAATTTCTTATATCCATGGCAAAATGACAAAGACTGACCTCACACAAAGCCTCAATACAAGTTGCAACAAATATCAAATAATTTGTCTCACAAACACTGTGTTCTCCAACAACAGTTTTCATGTTTTTTATTGTTGATAAAAATCAACAACATAAAAATATTCTAAAAAGCATGCTTGGAAATACAATAAACTTATCAAACACATGAATCAATACAACAATGGAAAAATTTTAGCATTTAAATTTAAATACCAATAAAAATAATACATTTCAAAATTTGTGAGATGAAGCTAAAAAAGTAGTAGGAAATATATATTCTTGAATGTTTATAAAGAAAAAAAAAGGAGCCTTAAAATTAATGACATATAGGCACCGGTAGCTGATAGCCCATTATCCATTAAAATTGTTCTTTCTTACTGTTAGAACCAGGATATCTAGGACCAATGAAAAATAAGCTGAGGCTTTCTATGGAAAGTTTTTGTTTTTCTAATGTCACTACCACTCCTCTCTATTTCCCCCTTCCCCCCCACATTCTCCTCCTTCCTGCCTGAAGTACAGACGGAGGAAGGAAGGGGAACAACTATCTTGCTGATATGAAGTCACAACTATGAAAACAAAAGCCTAGTGATGGAAATGTGAAAAGAGAAAATGAATCTATGTCACACGAGTTGACATTAGAGAGTTACTGCCCTAACTCTGAATTCTCCAATTCTAGATTTCTTGATATTTCACTTAGCCAGTATAGTTGTATTTTCTGAACATAGAGTTATATGCCATACTAACTGATAACCAGATCCAATTCAAGAAATTAGAAAAAAGAGTAAATCCAAATATTAAATGAAGTTAAATAGTAAGTAAGGATAAGAAAAATTTATAAACTAGAAAATAAAGATATGATTAATCAACCCTAAAACTGACTATCTGAAAAAAATAATGAAATAGATAATCCTGCCAAGAGTCACTCTGACAAAAGACAGAAGATATAGAGAAAATATTAAAAATTAAAAATGGAATATAGATAGATGCAATAAAGATTTTAAAATAATAAGAGAAGACAATAATTAACATTACACCAATAATTTGGTGATTTAGCAAAAATAAATATTTTGTAAGGCCGGGCTCGGTGGCTCAGCCTGTAATCCCAGCACTTTGGGAGGCCGAGGCGAGTGGATTGCTGAGCCTGCGGGTTCGAGACCCGCCTAGGCAACTTGGCGAGACTTCGTCTCTACAATAAATCAAAAACTAGCCGGGCATGGTAGCACTTGTAGTTCCAGCTACTTGGAAGGCTGAGGCAGAAGGATCGCCGGAGCCCAGCAGGTTGAGGCTGTGGTGGC